>NC_046172.1:60664879-60743497 GCF_011064425.1 Rattus rattus
CGAGATCCATATTTCTATCTGGGATATGAACTCGAGTTCGAACAGATCCGTACCCCTAAAGTTGAACTCCAGCTTTCATCCCTTAAAACTCTACATGATTTTCATCAATTACTTGGCAACCTTCAATTTATCCGCCCCTATTTAAAGATTCCCCCCGAGGCTTTAGTCCCTCTTAATGAACTTCTTTCAGGAGATTCTCATCCCTTGTCCCCCCGAGTCCTCACCCCCCAGGCCACCTTGGCACTACAACAGATAGGTCAGGCAATCTCCTCTCAGGTCTCATTCCAGATACATTATTCTTCCCCCCTATATTTTATTGTCTGTGCTACTACACATACCCCAGTGGGAGTCTTTTGACAACAACCCCGGGCTCCAAAAGAAAAAGGACGCCCTCTATTTTGGGTATATCTTCCCTCCAATCCAAACAAGGTTTTGGCCACCTATTACTCCCTATCTGCTGCCTTAATTAGAAAAGGAAGAAAAATGTCTAGACAATATTTTGGAAAAGATCCTGACATTATTATTGTTCCCTATACTTCAGAGCAAGTTGATTGGCTATTTCAGTCTAATGACGATTGGGCCATAGCTTGCGCCTCCTTTACAGGGATTATAGATAATCATTACCCAAATGACCCCCTTATACAATTCATAAAAATACATTCCTTGACCTTTCCTAAAGTTACCTCCAAGACCCCGTTACATGAAGGTACCTTGGTATTTACAGATGGCTCCTCAACCGGCAAAGCTGCCTATGTTATACAGGAACAAGTCACCACGATACAGTCCCCATACTCCTCTGCCCAGCTTGTTGAGTTGTTTGCAGACTTCAGGTCTTTAAAAATTAACAACAACCCCATTTAATCTATATACTGATAGTGCCTATGTGGCTCACTCTATTCCAGTATTAGAAACAGTCCCATAAATTAAGCCTGCTTCTACTGCTTCCAAGTTGTTTGTAGAAATTCAATCCCTTATTATTAAGAGAACAGAGCCATTTTTCGTGGGACACTTAAGGGCCCACTCTGGTCTAGGTGGCCCTCTGTCAAGAGGGAACACCTTGGCTGATGAGGCCACTCGTGCTATATTCCCTGCCCTTATAGACCCCATAGATCAGGCAAGGCGAGCTCATGCACTACACCATCTAAATGCCTCCACCTTGCATCAGATGCTTAAGATCTTCAGAGATCAAACAAGAGAAATAGTTAAGTCCTGTGGAAGATGTGCCACATTATTGCCAGTTCCCCACTTAGGAGTCAACCCCCGGGGACTGGTCCCCAATGAACGATGGCAAATGGATGTCACCCACCTTCCCTCCTTCGGAAGGCTAAAATACCTTCATGTCACCATAGATACTTATAGTGGGTTCATTCATGCGTCCCCCCCTTTCAGGAGAAGCGTCGCGTGATGCGATCACCCACACTTTACAGTGTATGGCTACCATGGGAAAGCCACAGATTATCAAAACTGACAATGGTCCTGGATACACAGGGGCTAAATTTTAACAATTTTGTGCCCAGTTTGGTATTAAACATATTACAGGTATTCCATATAATCCTCAGGGCCAGGGCATAGTAGAACGGGCCCATCAAACTTTAAAGAACATGCTTCAACGTCAACAACAGTCACAGATGCTTATTCTCCTCTGACACCTCGAAATAGGCTCAATCATGCCCTTTTCGTACTTAATTTCCTATCTCTTGATATTGAGGGCAGGTCAGCTGCTGACCGTTTGTGGCACCCTAGGTCACAAGATTCCCATGCGTTAGTACGATGGAAAGATCCCCTCACGGGACACTGGAAAGGACCGGACCCCATCCTCATTTGGGGACGAGGATCTGCTTGTATATATGACAAAGAGAATGCTGGCCCAAGGTGGTTGCCAGAAAGACTCATAAGAACTGTTAACCCACCAATGTCCAGAATGGAGCTGTCGCCTCCTCCTGAGACTTATCCTTTTTCTTCCAGATGCTGCCCGAAAAAAGATCCTTTTGATCCTGCTACTGACAGAGGTGATCTCCATTCCTCGTGGCCAACAGCCCAAGTACTCTAACAATAGACATATGCTTTGGAACTACACCTGGATAATTCTTACAGAAAGACAAGATGTGGCTTGGTCAATTTCACAAATCTCTACTGCTATCTGGTGGCCTACTTCACTCCACCCAGACCTCTGTAAATTAGCCCTCGGGGCCGGGGCCCCTTGGGGCCTTGAACATCAGCTTGAGTTACAAGTAGCCCCAGAGGATAACATGCCCCACACTCAGAGCCATCAAACCCACAATTTGTTCATTTCAACCCACAGATCTGCCCAGCCTGGCTGCGACAATGCAATCAGACGCACCTTGCTCCAGGCCACTGACTTTTACATATGCCCTGGATATCACAGAGGTCGTGCATTCCACAATAAGTGTGGTGGCGAGTCAGATCACTATTGTGCCTCCTGGGGATGTGAGACCACTGGAACAACTTATTGGGAACCAACTTCTTCCTGGGATTACATCACAGTATCTAGAAATTTTTCTCCCCCCTCTAACTATCTCCATCACAACCCCCTCTGTAAGGGCAGTGAACCATCCACCCAAGGTTGGTGTCTTCCCCTAGATATTAAATTTACCAATCACACAAAGGGCAAGGATTGGGCACATGGCTTCTCATGGGGCCTCCGTCTATATCAGGTTGGGTCAGACACAGGTCTCACTTTCACCATAAAACTTCTCAAAGAACCTGTCCATGCTTCCAAGCCAATACCAATTGGGCCCAATCCCATTTTAATACCTCCACTCCAATCTCCTTCAGAACCACAGTCCCCTACCTCTGCTAGTCATGTTCCCACATTGTTAGTTCCTTCTCCCCAGAACCTCGTCCTTACCCTAATAAATCAAACCAAACCTTTCTTACGCTTAATGCTACTTCCCCCGATCTTGTGGACAATTGCTGGCTATGTTATCATTCTCAGCCACCCTTTTATGAGGGAATTGCTATTCCTGGCACATTTTTTCCCACCAACGATTCTAGACATTGCCGCTGGCAACCTGGAGAATGGAATGGTTTGTCCCTCTCCCAGGTCTCTGGATTGGGCCTTTGTGTTACCCTTATAACTCCCCCCTTACAGTACGCCCACCTTTGTAATCTCACCCTTGCCCCTGATAAGAACAGTCAATACCTGTTGCCCCCTAATGATGCCTGGTGGGTTTGCCTCGATGGCCTTACTCCCTGCCTTTCAACTGAGGCCTTTTCCCCCATAAAGTCAGATTTTTATATTCTTGTACAATTAGTTCCTCGATTAATTTATTATCGTTCAGAGGAATTTTTTCATCTCTGGGATCAGTCTTCTGACCTATCCCCCACTTTGGTCTGTCAGCGACGAGAACCTATTTCTGCCATCACCATATCAGTGCTCCTTGGCCTTGGTGCCGTGGGAGCAGGGACAGGTATCTCTTCACTCGTTCTCTCTAAATCCAGGTACCAAGAACTCAGCGCTACCATCGATGCTGACGTCCAAAGACTCCAGCAAGGGGTTGACGACCTGTCTGACTCTCTGTCTTCCCTCGCAGAAGTGGTCCTTCAGAATCGCAGAGGGCTTGATCTGCTCTTTTTACAACAAGGAGGACTCTGTGCAGCACTCAAAGAAGAGTGTTGCTTCTATGTAGACAAAACAGACATGGTAAAAGAGAGTATGAAAAAGGTTAGAGAAGGCTTAGAAAAGAAAAAAAAGAGAGAAAAAAAGATGAAAGCTGGTATCAGAACTGGTTTTCAACCTCCCCATGGCTTACCACCTTACTGCCCTCCATTTTAGGACCACTGGTGGGATTAATTTTGCCTATTTCATTTGGCCCTTGGGCTCTCAGTAGACTTACAGGCTTTATAAAGCGACAAATAGATGATTTAATGGCTAAACCTATACAGATTCATTATCATAGCTTGGCTATGGAGGATCAACAAATACAAGACAAAAATATTATCCCACCTCAGACACTTCCCACTCCCATCTCCACCCAACCTAAGAAAGGGTATTTTTGCCCCAGGACCTAATAAGGGGAGGTGTCCCAGGCCCTCCACCCTCTTGGTGACAAAGATCCTTCTACCTTTGCTAAGGGAGGCGAGATGAGACACTACAAGGGGATGCCTTTGTACAAAGCTCCTGGGCCCCCTGAGAGACAAGCCTGGCTCTTTTGATGCTCTTTATAAGATCCCTAATTAATACTTTGCCTGTGGTTACGGGGACCCGTGATTTTCAACACGTCCATGACATGTAAGCAACAACCCGAAACCACTCAAGCTAGGCATATGCAGGTCCATTGTCATCACCATGAGATGAATGATCGAGGTGTGTGCCTTGCTATCAACCACCTCCCCCTGTGAGCTGAACTGGACAGTCAATGACGGGTAAGAGAACAACATTCTCTGACCATTTGAGGCCTAAGACAGGAGGGCCGCCATAAGCTGCTGCCTTATCCAATGACGGGCCTAGAGACATAAGAATGGTTTGCTCCAACCTAAGACAGGCACAGTTCCCGAGGGGCTCTCTCATGGCTTAAAGTCCTGCCCGGGACCACCCTGCCTGCTTGTGCCTTCCCTTGCCTGAGCTAAGTGTTGTTTGCCTCATGGGCCCCTGTATCCAGACAACATACGTGAGAGTTAACACCAGCCAAAAATACCAGAAGTCAGACCTCTATCCCTACCTTAACAAAAAGAAGAAAAAAGGAAAAATTGTTACCACCATGGTCCTTCTAAGTAAAGAAAAAGGGGGAGATGTTGGGAGCAGCCTTGAGATGGCGAAAGCAGCCTTCAAGTTAAAAAGCAATTGTGTTCTAGCCTTATGCTAGAATAATAAGCAATAGTCTTCAGGTTAAAAAGCAATTATATTTTAGCCTTATGATAGAACAAAGAGCAATAACCTTAGGTTAGACAAAAGCAGCACCTGCAGCTCTACATAAATTCAATAGATAGCATAAATCTAGGTGTCAGATCACTGAGTACCGGTGGTCAGGCACTGATGGTCAGGTCACTAAGCAACCCACCCTGCTGTTCCCCCGCTTGGCCGATTTACCCGGCCAATATCCTGGTTATCAAGCCAGGCCCATTCTTCGTGGTCACCCAACCCCTCCCCACATTTTGCTTCTACCAGTATATCTTCAGCCTGAGAAAAATTAAAAATTGTCAGCTTGATCAGACTTCTTGACTTGCTGTCCGTTCTTTGCGTCTCTTGTCCCCCATTCTCTCCTAGGTGGACCCCAGACCCTGGTCGACTGCCCTGCGGGTCGGGGCATCAGACAATCAGTGTTAACTGTTTTCAGGCACTACAGTTTGTGTTGATCAGAATAGTCTTCTTTCTAATGGATCTACAATGTTCAGAGATTCAGGACCAATGAACTTTGGGGTTTGGCTCATGAAACAAGAATAGAAATGAAATCTGGCTTAGGAGCAACTGTAATTTTTAGAGCGTGCACAGTCCCTTCCAATGCTGCATGACATATACGACTGGAATCACCTTCTGCCTGCGCCATGACTGCTTGACCAGTGAGTCTTTATGCTACAACCACTAGAACAGCGCAGTAAGCAATTATACAGAAAACCAAAATCAAATTGAAAGCGAGCGAGCGAGCTAACAAGCAAGCAAGCAAGCAAGCAAGCAAGTAAGCAAGAAAGGACCTAGGACTCTTGCACATGTAGTTTGAGCTGGTTTACATCGAACATTCTACTCAGAAGAGAGCATGCCAAAATGCATGGTCTGCTTTAAGGCTCCTCTCTGAAGTTTACATGCAGCCTGACATCACATATGCACTCACACACGGTCTACTAGAGCAGGTAAGTGAGGAAGGCCAGTAAATTTTATACACAGATTCTCTGCTTTTGTTTGCACAAGTCCCGCGAAGTTTTTGGAAATTCATGTTCAACTCCTAAATGAGGAGTCAACATTCAGATACCAGGACAAGGCAAGCATTGCTTACAGATCTGAACTATGGCCCTAAGGGAAGCCCAATGTGGCAGGCTCAGGAGGAGTCCGTCACCATTAAGGGCGGTGGAAGCCACCAAAAGAACAGAGTGGGAGGAAGGGTGAAACAATTAAAATACAAACAAACAAATACCAACCTCCCCTTCCCTCTGCCTTATGTAAAGGCAGCAATTAGAATAGTGAGCAAATTCATCCCCATCTTCATGCTGCAACCCCAGGCCAGAAGGTCACAGGCAACCAAAGCCAGCCTAGGCTGCTTGCAGAAAACCACAGTGCGAGGCATCGGATAATGGCAGACAGGTTGGAACTGATCCAGTCCACGGGACATTTCAAAAGGAGCTTTACTTTCCAGTCACCGTGCCACGTTCTGCACTGTTAGTACATGCAGGATGCACTCACCCACTTGCGCCATAGATTACCAGTATGGGCTGTAAGAGACAGACTCAGGTTGCAGATATACATGCAGGATGGCACCTGGTCACATATACTAGAGGCGGGAAGAGTAGGGTATATCACGCGATATTGAGACGCTTGTCCCGGGTACCTATGAGAAACACTGAACACGTGGTGATTGCAGACAGAGAGAGAACTGAGGTACTACTGTGTTCACAGGGTGAGCAGTTGTGACCATCCTGCACTATAGGGCGGTCAGCCTCTGTGAAGACTAAATGGATATCAAATAGCCATGCGCCTTGAACCGTGACTGACTTCTTGCATCAGGAAGAACCCCAACTAGTTATGCATACCTACACTTGGCCACGCCTCTGGTGCTGTCTTGACAGGATCCAAGAGTGTGCAGCCACAGCGAGGATTTCCAACCTCCACGAGACTGGTTTTACGCACCATCTTTCTCCAGCTGACAAGCTACCAGGCTTTTACAGAACAAATTGAGAGCAAGTGGAGGTTTGGCTAGTCGACTAAGTACATTTCAGTTCGATGTCGGGTTCAAACAACCTCACGGGAACAAAGCATGAATGTATTTGTTGGCGAAGAGCTGCGATCCACCCAAAACCAGCAAGGATGACCTTCCAGTAACACATCATAGACATGCAAAGCCCGGAGTCCACAGAGGGAATGAACCTGCATGAATAGCATACTTGGAGCAAGAACAGACACTACCACAACAGGGGTCAGGGCAAGAAGCCATATTGGTCTAGCATTCTCTGTGAGGGAGAGCCAGGAGGAGTGGCAGGGAGTAAGGAAGGGGAGAAGAGGCCTCCTGACCATAATCATATATCAACAATAGTAGTAATGAAAATTCAAAAGTCCCAGAGAACTTGAGAGAAGCCAACAATGCCATACTTGAAACTGACATCTCTAATACAAATGCACTGTTCTTGCGGGGATTTACCACGTATACGAACCGCTGACATAGTGTCGCCTTTTAAGTCCATGTAGTAAAATCCCGATGACAGGTTGGACAAGTGGACTGATGTGCCGTCTAGAAGCACATCTATATTATCCCATGTGAACCAAGGACCCGGGCTCTATTGTCAAAGTAGTTGTGATTAAAGAGTAAACAACAACAATAACAGAAGCAAACAATAACAACAAAAGCACAAAAACTACAGCTTAGAGTTGAAGGCAGCCTTTTACCCAGATTTCTCTACAGTTTAGTAAAATTCTACTGTGGGGCATGGACTGTTTATGTCAATTTTATTGCTGGACTCAGCTAAAAGCCTCCAAATTGAAATGGCACTCAGAAATTCTGACTTTTGAAACAACCTAAATGTCTCTGTGTGTTTCCTGTGCCCAAATTTAATTTCAAACAAGGAACACCATATTATAAACATGACTGACATGGGTCGAGCACTCCTGTTGAACTGGAGAAAACATTATCCCCTCCGCCCCAGTACGGAAGGAAATGCGTGTCAGTGCTGAGTGCCTCCGTGTGCGTATAATATATACATAGGCACACAGCCGCACATCTACAAAGGTAGCTATATAGATGCATAATATCTCAAAAAGGCAGTAACAAAAATAAAAATCTAGGTTTGCATTGTGGCAGCAGAATAAAACAGTGTCAGAGTGAAGGGAAAACGGGTACAACTTATCCAGGTATAAATGATTATGATGCTAGCTTAACTTTACCACCTTGCTTGTAACGCCCCACAGACAGCCTTCTTGTAAGAGGGAGGACCCCCTCACACAGACGCTCTGAAGAGGGAGGACTCCCGTCCCAGACGTCTTCTGTTCAAATCAGTCTGCACTATTCAGCACAACACCGGCTCTGCTGGTGGAGATTGTGGGTTCGCAGCGACTTCTAAGCTTTCGTTAAACTAGAAAGGAATCGAGTCTTTATGTCGACAAATCATACATTTAATAGTTCCACAAATTTGGCAGAGTTTGTGATGACATCTAGGCTGTTTTCACCAAATCACAGACATAAATATGGAAGTCGTCAGCAAACTTGCTGAAATAGACAGAGGGCTTGGCCTCTACTTGATGGATGACCATGAGAGTCGTTTCAAGCCACCTTCTTTGGCATATTTCACTTGCTTGCCTACCAGGCTGTCCACAACTTCTCCTGACTCCCTTTCAGCTGGAGGCAAATCACTGGAATCGGGCATGATGTGGAGGTCGCCTTCTTTGTAATCATCTAGGAGCTGGTACGTGTACAAGACAGCGTCTTTCTCATAGGTGATGTAAAACCATGTGGTCATGACAGGTGCCCGTGCCCAGACCATCCCCCTCCACTCATCTTTAGAGCCATGCTCTGTTGCAAATATGTGCTCCACTGCTTTCCAATCATTGTGTCCGCTACGTGTGCATCGCTGATCGGACATGTTGCAACTCTATCAGGAAGGTCTTCAAGTGCAGAAACTCCTTCATCTTTATTAAGTTCTAGTCTATCGATACAGAAAGTTCCATCATCCTTTTTATAAGATACAGGGAAGGATTCACAGGCACTTGGTAAAGGACAGTCCCCTTCCAATGCATGACAGGGCCATTGCCCTCTCTCCACCCGTGCTGGATCCTTCCTCCTACAATGTTCCGCCGGGGCAGGGGACACAGATTTCCCACACGGGTCCGATATGTTTTGTGAGATGTCCTCTTCTTCATCCTGTTTGCAGATACTCCAGTATGGCCTGTATCACCTCTGGACAGAGGGCCAGGTGTCTTCCCAAATGGGTCTTCATTCATCTGTATCCATGTGAGCAGCAGAGCCGCTGGACTCGGGTGAACATCCAATGTTCTCAGCTACGAGGCTGCCCACAGATGAGTGTTCTGGTTAATCCACCATCCAGGTGTCTGCTCTACAAGTCCAGCAAAAACAGGGCATCTCAAGCACTCTGTCGGCCACCGAGGCTGCCCTCGAGCCTGCCATGGCTCGCTCATGCTCCCAGCGGGCCCAGCCCGAGCCAGATGGTGCCTCCCCACCCTACCTCCTCACCGCAGCCTCTGCCCACCACTCCCCTACCCCCGAGTCTATTTTCAAATTAGGTGGTTTGATGTTGTTTGTTGTGGTGTTTGTTGATGCTGCTGCGGTTGTTATGGTGTGACTCAGTTACATGCACATATTTTCTATTATCTCTCCCAGGATACAAGGTCTGGAAATAATACCCCTCCAGGGTAGACCTTGCCATGGCTCCCGGTTGGTTATTCCTTTACTCACAATGGTACAGGGCTTCCAGATTGAAAGGCAAAACTCTGCAGGCCTCTAACCATTGCTGGCATCCAAACCCACCACTGTGTTTTCAAACACTGTTCCCGCTACAATGTCACCAGTCAATTTCTGCCTTTGTCTGTTTTCTGATCCCTGATACTGTGTAATCTGTGAATTAAAAGACAATGTTAGACACTGCTTGTCTGGGGACCCCTAGTTGGAGGCTGGTGCTGGTTTCCTCACAGTTTGAAGGATGCAAGCTCAAATGGGCAGAGAAGGCACAAAGGCTCACTTCATAGCAACCCACTCTTGAGAAGTTTCCCTATTTCTTTCTCCTCTGCCAGGCCAACAATACAAGAGGCCCAGAGCTTCAGAAACAAAAGAAAAGGAGGACTGGAAGCCATCCCTGTAAATCACACATGCCCAAGACGAGAGGGAGAATGAAGGGGAAAGGGAATAGCACGGGAAAGAACCTCAGGTCTGTATCATGCAGGTTAACTTGTTTTCTTTATGGTCCGTAGCACTGGTTCTGCATTTCTTCAGAATATCACCAGAGGACTGAAGAATTCAGGCAAAATGATTTGATTGGGGGATGGGGCAGGGGTGGGCTGTCTCCTCCGCAGGCTCACTGGGGTAGCGTTGGCAGGGACAGGGCACGTCTTCTTGGAAAAGCGTCTGAATGGTGCTCCCGCCGCCACACAGAAGGACTGGACGCGCACCCCAAAGCAGCCACACCCCTCTGGCTCATTCTCCTTCCAAACAACCAGCCCCTGTGCCAGGGATTTGGCATCGGTACCTCTGACAGCTGATACCACACGCTTGTTCCGACTACAATCGTCCAGCACAAACAAGATACTACTAGATGTTGTGGTACGACCGTGCGACCACAACTGAAGACAGGATTCTTTGGTTTCTGCAAAACCTGTGGTTTGCAGTGGTTTGGATGAGGTTGACCAGCAGACTCAACTTTGCGATGGGCTTTTTCTGATGCGTTCTGATAGTGACTTCCTCCTTGGGCGGGTTTGAGTTTTTTTTTCCTTTGTTTGTTTATTTGTTTGTTTTGATTTGGGATTGTTTGGTTTCGTTTGGTTTTTCTTTTTTCTCTATCACTTTAGGTTCAGGAAGGTGTTGGGACACATCCGGATCCGGTCTCCCTCTATTTAGGTGAATCCTGATTGACAGGTTTGCCCCCTGTCGTCTGGATACTTTCATGGTCAGTCCTGGCCCCACTGGCTCTCTGTACCTTAGGTTTCTCGTGTTTCTTAGAGGTTCATCCTGTTGTAAAGGGTCAGAGGAGTCCGGAGGCCATACACATTTCGAATCTGGCTTGGATGAGAGTCATCCTGCTTTATGCAAGATGTTTCAAGTAAAGGGCTTCCCTACATTTATTAACTTTTCTCAGAAGCCAGGTAACATGTGCAGGAAGGGAGACGCAGCATCCAGAAATGTCTGCTTTCTGATAATGTTAAAATGTTGTCAGCAGATATCATTTCTCTATTCATGCATAGACTCGCAATTTTATTGGTTGACAGAGTATTGTGCGAATCGAGTCATTTCTGGTCATGGTCAAAAAGCTCTTGCAGTCAGTTCCCATTAACAAGTTGTGACTTAAGAATTTTTGTTTCTTGGGCTTGTTCCAGGTTTTGTTTGTTTGTTTGTTTGTTTGTTTTTGGTCTGTTTGGTTTTTGTTTTCTTTTGATATTTTGACCGTTGTTTTGTTGGTTGTTTCAATGAGCATGAAGCAGGTTCTGGGTCTCGAGAGGAAGCGGTATTCATGGTAGGCAGCACTCATACATATCCTCCTCTTTGAGCAAAATTAGAGATAAAGATTTTCTTCAAGATATGTATTGTAAGGACTAGCTATTTTGCGGGAATTTTGTCGAAGGTTCCATTTCTTTGACATGACTACAATTGTCATAAGGTACATGGTTCCTGTTAAAATTGAGGTTAAAATGCACACATGTTTGTGTTGGGTGTAAACATATGGATGCAAAACCAAAGTGTCAAACCACTTCTAAGCTGTGGTCAGAAGGCTTACTTTCCTTTCCCCCAAAATGAAATGATTTTGAATTTGATGGTGTGTAGCAGAGAATTCTATAATGATGGCCCATATGTACATTGAAAGGACAACGACATGTGCAGCTGAATTTAAAAAATGTGATTCTTGACACCATAGGATTAGAGTCCAGAAGGCTATGTCCTAGGAGCAAAGGGAGGATGTGGTTGCAACTATTGCAACAACCCCTCAGACACGGTGCTAACACCTCTGAGGTTATGTTGTTACTAGATATCTAGGGTAGAATGATATGCTTTCTGCCCAAGCCTCGATTCACTCTGCTGACATGGTAAACGTTGAATTGCCAGGAGACACGGGGAAGTCTTTTTGGAGGTTGCACAGGCTCAAGTCGGTAAGCAAGTAAGTGGGCCATGCACTTTCAACAAAGCTTGCTACCTGATGTCTCCTACTCTGGATGCCTAAAAAAATCACTGAATTAAGGAGCTCGATGACTGAGAATGGAAAGGTGTCTTCCCAAACATCTGGCCTACCTTTTTGAAGAAGCAGCCTGTACCTCTCAGGGTTTTACATCAGGGAAACTTTATTTGTGGTCATGTACAGATTGCTAGGTACGGGTGAGCCTCCTGATGGGTCTAAAGGCATGGCTACACACAAGTATAACGAAGTGTGCAAAGCTTGATGAGACAAAAGGAAATCAAGAAGAGAAGAGAAGCACTGCCTTAGGAATGAGCTCAGACCTTGTGGACCTACACTTCACAATACGCTGCCAAGTGGAGCATCAGTGACACAGAATGATGCCCGCCTTCCAAAGGAAAAAAGTTAATGCGAGGTCAAGAGCATGCAGCCACAGGTCAAACATTTCCCTACTGCACACTAAGGGTTTGAAGGCCTTAAAACTCAAAAGCATTAAGGAAGGATTTCTGATGTTGGACAGGAACTACAAGTTAAGAAACAGAAATGCAACAGGCAGTCCTCTTCTGCCAGGCTGCCTCTTTAGCTCTCAGCGCCAGATTTGGGTGCTTCCCAAATGACCAGTTGTCACTCAGTGAAGCAGAACACCAAGGCTGGGGTGACAGGGAGAGGCAGGGCAGCCTCAGCCTTCCCTTTCCTCAGGACCTGCAGACAGAATTGTAAAGGTCAGATCACGGGTATGTGCTTGCCTTGCTCTGCAGCAGTGACATTGTGTACCAAGCCCTCTGAGATGTTCTTTGTGAACATTGACCATAACTGTTCCTACCTGAACCCCTTCCCTCTGATGCTGGCTCCACCACCATCCCCAGCCAGAGTGCCCATTTGTTCAAGGCCTTCCTCTGACTGGAGTTCTGTATTCCTTCAGGCCTGGCACCAGAGGTTCTGGCACAGCTCACACTCCCCACCCAGATAGACCCCTATGAGAAGCAAGCTTCCCGGCTACACCCAGCAGAGTGTGAACCAAGAAATCTACCCAGAATAGCTTCCCGCTCAACACAGAGATCTATGGTGGCCTATTGGACCCAGCAGCCTGCCTTCCCAGCCTCCCAGGCTATGAGATTCTCCCCTCCACTCAGAGAGCATTTCCTTGACGATCCCTGAGATCTCCTTGTAAGGTCCAGCCTAGGAAGTCTTCCATGTTCCATGACCACACACGGAGGATGTCCTGAGCGGATGGACATGCAGGCCTCTCTCCATCCCAGACACTTAGGCCCCGTGCTTACCCGCCCAAGCCTTCTCAGTCTGCTGCAGGCTGCCGCACTACTACGGGCTGGGAGTAACTTAACCAGTCCTAGTCCTTCCACTTCATGTGCAGTCAATCCTCCCACAAGACCTTGCCAAATTGAGAGCCTCGCAGTTTCCTGACTTCAGGGTCCTGGCCCTCTGCTGTTAAGCAACACATTTGATAACTGAAGATGGGCTGAGCAGTCCCTGGTCGCCACTACTCAATCACAATGAACAGATGGAGGTTCTGGCCTCCAAGTGCATGAAGCCACCAACTCCAGTTACTGCTCTGATCTCAGCATAACCAGGATATCCACCCCAAATATCCGGCTTCCCCACCCTCTCCAGCCCAGGTTCCTCATTCAAGAAGCCAGGAACCTGGAGTGCTGCGAGTCTCTCGCAATGCCCGAGGGGAGTTATGCAGAATCAGGAGAGCCTCGGCAGCATACAGGACCTTCTGCCTGTCTTCCACAGCAGAACAGATGCCCTGGTTGCAGACGACTGGGTCCTCAATGTAGACTTCAGGGATCTGGATGGATGTCCTCTTGCTCTGGTCACAGATGACAGAAGCCTCGGTAGCAGTACCAGGAGTCTGGGAAGAGATGTTGGAGACCCGCAAAGGGATAGAGCAAGAGAATGCATTCTGCCAAAGCAATCCCACTCCCCCAAGATAACAGACCCTTCGGCCTCCACTCCTTCCGAGCAAACCCCCGTCTCTAAGAGGTTCTTCTCTGTCCTTCCCTTCCCTTCTAGAGACCTTGTTACTACTCATTTACCAGGACTGGTGCTGGCTGACCAAGAGGAGCAGACATGGCGCTGGGCTGCAGGGCCACATCAGAGACCCTGAGAATGAGGAGAGGAGAAGCCGGGAGCTTAGACAATCCCCATGAACACAACTGCAAGTACTCACATGGAGATGGGTTCCCTGCGAGATCGGGCTGCGGGGATGTCAATATCTGCAGACAGTGGGATATATGACAATGGTCTTTGGGGTCTGACTGGACCCTCTCCTTAATTCACCCCCTTTTCCTTCCAACCTCCTTCCACTCAAGACAATACTCTCAAGTGTGACCTCTTTTCCCTGGGTAAAACGAAGATCGCCAATTGCTGCTTGAGCGTGCAAAGCACCAGGGAAATGTGAGTATGGCCCTCTTAGAACATTGGCTCTTGCCTCTACTTTGCCCACTGCCCACGAGTCACAAAGGATATGCCAAGCAAGGCTAGCAGCACATTCTCTGCTGTCCTGGAACAGTTCCCTGGGTCTCTGTGGCACTCCCGAATGTGCCTCCAGGTTTCAACAGAACCTTCTCTCGTGCCCATTCACCTCTGCCTGAATCAACAGTCTCAACGCATTTGACAGGCAACCATGTGGTTTCAGCATTGTGCTCATCCACTTTAATGCTCCTGGACAGACTATTTTACAAATATGCCCACCGTGAGTGCACACCTTAGAAAGATTCTTCACCAAGTGTGTCAATCAGAAATAGCAAAACTCTGAGGACCTGGTCCTCAGTTAGCCTTGTTCGTTCGGCTTGCAAGTTAGGCTGCAATGCTACTCTGTTGTTCCCCTTTAATTTTCATTTCCTTCAAAGCACCCCTCCTTCACCTCATCATTCCTTCCCCCATCCCTCACCCTGCTCTTTCTATGTGTCCCTCTCTACCTACTGTCCCTTCTTCTTTCTTTGGCTCCTAGTTCTATGGCACTAAGCATGAGGCCTGATGCACAGGGCAATAAGCCACAGCAGGCTCCATGGTCTTATTTTGTACTCACAGGCAGGGTATAATCATAGGCTAGCTGAGATCCCATGGGAAAGATAGGGTGATTTGTGGGTTCAAAGTCACCGGAGTATGGGTCATATTGGTAAATATGGGCCACAACAGCATCAGAGGCACATGGAACATTTCCTGCAAGGGCAGACAACCCTGTTAAAGATAAGCTGTGACCACCAAGACAGAAAGGATGGCAATGTTTTAAGATGGTGAAAGCTGTGGAGAAAGGCACAGCTCTCCAAACCTTGGGGACCACACAGCCTCATATTTTTGGCTTCTTTTTCCTTCCTGTAATTGGGACTATCGAGTCCCAAAGAGAACTGAAGCCTTTCCCCAGCCTGGATGCAGGTACCAGAGAGGATTGATGGTAGACTCAGAGTTGAGGGCACAGTTGAATCTGTCTGGACAGTGACTGCTGGCTTGGCGCCTCTCCAGGCAGCCACTTGTTTTCCTTACCTGTCCTGTGGGAAGCAGGACTTCAGGCTGGTAAAGGAGATACAACTGCACATCTGGAAGAAACCATGCAGAGCTTGTCAGAACCTCCTTTCCCACCATACTCTGCTGAAAGCACCCCTCCCATCTGAAGACTGGTGTTCCTGTCAGTCTTCTCAATACTTCACCCTCAAAGTTTCTGTTTTCTGTAAACAGGAGATCCTTCTCCTGATGGGGCACCCATGCCTTGGACAGGTTAAGGCCCAAGGAAGCTTTGCCTAAGGTCAGGTGGTGATTTTCTTCTCTTCATTGTGACAAGGAAGCCCTTGGGTTTACTGTACCCAATTTGAGACCCCTTCCCCCACCCTGCTTCTTGGCCAGAGACACTCACCCATGGCATCTCATCTGGTAGAACACTGCTCGGCACTCATAGGAGAGTTGGGGGCACCAGCCAGTCTTCTCGGGCCTCAAGTCAGGAGACTCTTTCTCCATGTCCCCTGTTCTTCTTCCCAGAAATCAAAGTGGGCAGTGCTCTACCAGGTTACCTAATATAGGAGTGGGAAGGACTCATGTTAGTCACACATACAGGAGGCCTGTCCCTTCCCCTACAGATAGTACACTCATGAGAAGGTGTGGAAGATACTCGCAGGTATGGAAGAGGCAGGAATGTGCTTCACCCCAATTACTTCTGACTCTCTCATGGGTGTGGCACATTCAGAGCAAACTACAGGTTCTCTTAGACCAAGTTTGACCTCCCACCCCTACTTTTGCTCAGCTGGTCCCATACCCTCTACCAGGTGGAGTCAGAATTCCAGGAGAAAATAGATCCTATCTGTCTTCAAGTTTCTTATTCCATGGTTGGAGGGCTGGGGGAGGCAACCAGAGTGGCCGTAGGAATTCCTTCCCCCAGTGTACTTACTGTACCGCCAGACAACTCTATCTCCAGAGACTAAAATCCTGCTCTCCTCCTTCCCGCTCACTGCTGGAAGCATTTCCTGCAACATCACCTTCTCCTAACCACTGCTCTCCCAAGCCCCACAACGGTACACCCTGATCCTGGGGTCCCTGCTCACCATCACCAGCTCACTCACTCACTCATTCACTCACTCACTCACTCACTCACTCACTCACTTACAGGAACCCAACTGTGAGGCACAGACGGGTGTCCCTGCATCTCCTTCATCAGCCACAACTCTCAGCTCTGTTCCACCATCCCCTGCCCTGGCAAAGCCAAACACTGGTCCTGGTTCATGGGTGAACACTTGCCCGCCTCCCTTAAGTCCTGTATTGATTCACTACCCACATAGAAGTGAATGAACTTAGTCACTAGCTCAGAGGAACCCATATATTCCCCATTCTCCGTCCATTAGGATTTACTCTCAAGCCCTGCTTTAATCTCAAGAATTCCGTTGATCCCCTTCAAAACCAATGACCACTTGCTCCTCATCAAACCACGATACTATGATCTTCCCAAGACAGCTTGGCTGCTTCATGCCACAAATACCAGTCCATCAAGGCTGAGGCAGGACAGCGTGAGGTGGCTAACCGGGCACATCTTGTCTCCAATAATAACTACACCAAAGACATAAATAATCATAAAAGACTCTACACTTCTCTAGAGTCGTGGACCACTTACATTTATGAATCTTCTTGCATCCTCCATTTTCCTCATCTCACCATTTTCTTCTCCAACTGAAAAAGTACTTTTGGCCCCGGGTGAACCCCTGTAAGAGCCATTGGTACATAGCTTGGAGATAGCGCCTCCTCGGAGGACTGTTTTTCTCAGGACAAATGCTATGCCCTCCCTGTCCTAGCCAGCAGATAGTTAGGAGAAAGCTTGTCCTCAGCAAGCTGTTTTTCTCAGGACAAAAGACCCTCTGGGAGCTGTAGAGGTGGCTCAACAGTTAAGAGCACTGGCTGATCTTCTAGAACACCCGGGTTCAGTTCCCAGTAACCATATGTTAGCTCACAACTGTCTATAACTGCAGTTCCTGGGTTTCTGATGCCTTCACACACATACATGCAGGCAAAACACCAGTGGACGTAAAATGAAAATAAAATTTTAAGAAGTAGTCTCTTTTCTGTCAGGAAAACAGGTCCCATTACCTCTGGCCAACCTTCCAGATGCTTCTCCAGGTTTCACCAATGGCACCTGAGCACAGCTTCTTCCCTTCCTTGGTAGTCACCTCCTGTGTCTGTCATCCTGTGACAGTTCAAAGAGCACAGGTTCTCCTCAGTAAACCCAGTCATCCCTTTCTGCCCCACCTCAGTCAAAAGTATTAGTAGCCTCCCTCAAGGTCGCGCAGCCTGCAACCCTTGGAGCTCGAGCTCCTCCGTGATGCCGCAGGGTAGGCTAGGCGCTTGCACATTAAGCAGCACATCTGGCCTCAGCCCTGTAGACTTGCTTGAGGAGGCTAAAAGGTGAAGGAATTGGGTGCCAAGAGATTCGGTGTCGGGTGGGGGTGAGGCGGGAATCTGGCCAGGGAATGTGCAGATCTTATTCTTGATGCCAGCCTCTAGTTACCGCATTGTCCAGCGGGTCAGAATCAAGATGTTGAGTTCTGAGGGAAGATGCGCTTCCTCCCCTCTGCCACCTCAGTTTCCTGCCAATGAGTTGCCAGGGCTTCTTTTTCTCTCCAGAGCACCTGTTCCTAGACCAGTGAGCTTCCAGGCTTACTCCCCTCATACAGACTTCTTCGCCAACTTGTGGCTGCTCTGAGACCCATCCTGACTCCCCAGTGTCCCCTGTTCTCCCCTGTAAGCACCCAGTGACTCCCTGGAGAAAGGATTGCGCTCCCTAGTGGTGTTTACCTGAGTTACCCCCGGTTTCGTGGTGCCAGCATTTTCAGGTTAGCTGCTTGCCGAGACCCTGTTGACCATTCCAGAGTACACCAGGTCAGGGCTAAGGCCAGCACCTTGGCATCATGTGCCTCTCATCCCAGCACTGGGGAGGCAGAGGCAGTTGGAGCCCCGAGGTTGGAATCGGCATGGTCCACAGAATGAGTTCCAGGATAGCCAGGGCTGCACAGAGAAACGCGTGTGGACACACATACACACACAAAAAGGGCAGCAATAACTCGGTCTGTACATAATAACTCTGAGGACCAGAGTCTGAACCCCAGAATACATGCAGAACTGCTGGCTGTGTAGGAAGGATCTCATTTTCTCAACACTGGGAAGGCAGGGACATGAGGACCCCTGGGGCTCGCCTGCCCATTTAACCAAATCGGAGAGATCCAGGTTCAGTGAGATACTGTGCCTCAAGAAAGATGGTGCAGAGCGATTGAGCTAGACACTCAGACTCCACCTCTGGTTCCAACATGAATAGGTGCACGGGGCAGTGTGCATCCACACCCACACAAACACCCCACCGTTCCCTGTGCTTGGGTTACTTTCACGCAAGGATGGAGATTTTGCCAACAGGTCCTATACAGAACCTGAACCTTCATTTCTTCAGAGCAGTGATCCTGGAACATTGACTAACTTCAGACTGACCGATGCTTGTGGGTTCCTAGGTCTCTAATTTGTCCTTTTCTTTTGTTCTTGTTTTCAAATTTATTTCAAGATTTGCCGATTTATTTAATGTTTCTGGGTGGTTTGCATGCATGTGTGTCTGTGTACCACGTGTGTGCAGTGCCTTTAGAAGCACAAAGAGCTTTTGGGACCCTCTGGAATTAATTTTGTTGTAGATGGTTAGTAGTTGCCATGTGGGTGCTGGGAATCAAGCCCACATCCTCCAGAACAGCAGCCTGGCTCTTAGCTTCCTAGCCATCTCTCTAGCCACAAACACTGTGTTGAAAAACGGTCTTACTTTGTAACCCTGTGTGCTCTTCAATGCACAGTGTAGATCAGGCTGTCGTTTTACCCTCACTTGTCTTCATGCCTCAGCCTTCTGAGTGCCGGCATCATAGGCACGAAGGAGCCCCATGGCAAGCTCACAGTGTCCTTTAATACACAGTGTTGAGCTCCATATTTGTCCGCTCAGGTTAGAAGGGCTGCGTGAGAAGCAGGATCTGGCATTGCACAACTCTATTCTCTCTGCTGACGATGGGGGTGTCTGTGGCTGTGGGCAACCTTAGTGATCCAATGGAGGAGAAAGGACAGCAATTACCCACCTTCCACTGTCTCAATCCCTCAGTGCAAATCTCCTTTCATATGTGCCTCTGTTCATCTTATCTCCCAGATAATTTTCAGGCACGTTTCATTAAGCACGGTCATGTCCAGCTCTACAATAAGAGGAACAATCGCTCCCTTTCATCTTCTTTAGCCTGAGAGGACACAGATGATGACAAATACAGTGACCACTCCTTTACCTGAACCATCCATAGAAGTGCATTGCTTCAACTCGCTTGGTTCTTGTAGGGGTTGAAGTTTCACCTTGCCTTTTCAGAGTTTCCAACACTTCCCCTTGCCTTCCCTTACTTTGCCACACAACTTCTATGGACCGTCCCCTATTGTTAGGCAAACACAGCCACTTCACATCACCAGAAAATCTGTTAAAGGCAAGTAGCATCCAGATCGCCAGACAGTTCTCTCACCTTCCAGACTACAGTTTAAAAAGTCCGTCTTACCCTGCTCTCTCTGTGTTGGTTTTAAAGGTGATCTTTATATAATGTTGCAAAGGATTTTGCTTCTTTTGGAAGCTAACAGCAGGTCTTTGGTTATTTTTTATTCCTGTAGTTCTTTCATATAGTTATGAAAAGCATCGATTCATTAAGCATCGATTTACTTCCAGAGAAGTCAGCTAAGATTTTCTGCATGACCTCCAGTCAAGTACGTCTAGTGGAAAGGGAGTTCAGACCATGAACGTAATGTGAGTCAAGGAGAAAAGTGAGCCAGGACACATATGGACCATGTTTCCTTGGGATGCATTAAAATTTAGCCTCTTAAAAGTATGGCAGGATATGACACAAGTACACTTTTTGTCTGGTACACGAAAATATTGAATGAGAGTAGATAATTTCTTATAACAACAACAACTACTACTACTACTACTACTACTACTACTACTACTACTACTACTACTACTACTACCACTACAAAAATATCACTTTGAAAACAGCTAACAGGAGTATGCATAAGCTGGCCTAATGGTAAAAGTGTGTAAGCTCATTTGCACATAAGATGGAAAATTCAAGGTCTGTTTGGGTTACATAGTGAGTTCGCTTACAAGGTCCTTTGAGAAACATTCTCTGTCACAATGAAATGAAAGAAGTGTGGGATTTGTTCTATGTAACAGTGCGCCTCTTGCGGGAGGTACGTCTAATTCCAGCAACGAGTACTGAAACGGTTAAATATGGTACACAGAAAAACATCCCTAAATACACTTTGATCACCCTTTCTGGATGACACAGCCTACAACTCCGAAGGAAAGAGCACTGGACCATGGGTACTGGGTAGTAGTAGTGGGTCTTAACTGGAAGGTACTCCTCCAATAGCCATGACAGAGAACCATGAGAAAAATAAAACTGGGAGTGTCTGTGGCAGGGAAGCGAATTTGAGACTGTCAATTTATTTTCTACAAAATCATGACAGACTATGGTCTCTGAAGCATGTACCTCCTAAGTATGAATACTTTTATTCTGTAAGGAGGTAGGTTTTATTCTGTAAAGGTAGGTTTTATTCTGTAAGGAGGTAGGTTTTATTCAGTAAGGAAGTAGGTTTTATTCTGTAAAGAGGTAGGTTTTATTCTGTAAGGAGGTAGGTTTTATTCTGTTAAGGAGGTAGGTTTTATTCTGTAGGGAGGTAGGTTTTATTCTGTAAGGAGATAGGTTTTGTTCTGTTAAGGAGGTAAGTTTTATTCTGTTAAGGAGGTAGGTTTTATTCTGTTAAGGAGGTAGGTTTTATTCTGTAAGGAGGTAGGTTTTATTCTGTAAGGAGGTAGGTTTTATTCAGTAAGGAAGTAGGTTTTATTCTGTAAAGAGGTAGGTTTTATTCAGTAAGGAGGTAGGTTTTATTCTGTTAAGGAGGTAGGTTTTATTCTGTAGGGAGATAGGTTTTATTCTGTAAGGAGATAGGTTTTGTTCTGTTAAGGAGGTAGGTTTTATTCTGTAGGGAGGTAGGTTTTGTTCTGTTAAGGAGGTAGGTTTTATTCTGTAAGGAGGTAGGTTTTATTCTGTTAAGGAGGTAGGTTTTATTCTGTAAGGAGGTAGGTTTTATTCTGTAAGGAGGTAGGTTTTATTCAGTAAGGAAGTAGGTTTTATTCTGTAAGGAGATAGGTTTTGTTCTGTTAAGGAGGTAGGTTTTATTCTGTAGGGAGGTAGGTTTTGTTCTGTTAAGGAGGTAGGTTTTATTCTGTAAGGAGGTAGGTTTTATTCTGTTAAGGAGGTAGGTTTTATTCTGTAAGGAGGTAGGTTTTATTCTGTTAAGGAGGTAGGTTTTATTCTGTTAAGGAGGTAGGTCTGGTACAAATCCTGCCAAATCCACACATGTCTGCCTTATATTCACTTTGGCATATTCGTGCTTCTGCATATGGTTTCAGCTTAGGTTTTGGGTTAGGAGAAAGCTGTTTTATCGGCATAGAGGTATAGCCTGACAGCAATGTCAGTAGAAACGGGCTCAATATTAGCATGTGGTAAGCATAGGAACCCGTGATCTAAGGAAGGTTTATCCATCAATCCGTGCCTTTGCAGCCTCTAGAAAGATGATGTAACTGATATGCCGGGTATGTCAGAGCAGCAGATGAAAGGGATCCAACCTGCAGATTGCAGAAAACCTCCAATTCTCTGTTTATCATCACTACAAGTACCTGAACATAGTTTTCTAGCCAGGTGACGAACTGTGAGGCAGGTATGGCACTGAAATACACAATCTCTCATGTCCTTTAAAATTTGTTCATTCAAGGAACAGCTGACAGCAACTGCTGGTGTGTATACAGTCAACAGTACGTTTTCGTGTAATCGTTTCTAGTATTTGATAAGTGGAAATCAATTATTTATTGCAGTCTCATTAGTCACATTTTTCCCAAGGGCCATTTGTGTTTTTCATGTAATTATGCACTTGAACAGCTCGACTCTCTCACACCTCTGTTTTCAGTCGTGAAAGTCCTTGAGGTCCAAGTGCCTATCATTCCTGCAGTTTTGCCCCCGATGTTCCTAGATTCAGCATGAGTAGCTTGGCTTTCTATTTTCTGTACAAAGCAGTGTGTAGTAAAGCACAAGGTGTGGCAGCTGTGCATGACCTGATACCAGAGTTAATTTGTACCATCCACTTGATTACGTTAAGAAGCACTTAAGATATCAACCGTCACACACATCACCCACGAATGGGTCTCTGAGGCTGTTTCCAGAGAGGTGTCACTGAGGTTGGACTATCCATCCAGAACGAGGGTGGTCCCACCTCATGGTCTGGGGTGACAGACTTAAAACAACAGGAATCGGGAGAAAGTCAGCTGGAAGGTATTGACTTTTCTCTACACCTGGTCAGTGCCACAGACCAAGGTCAGGGCCAGACCTGGTGCCAGGAATGCTGGAGTGTGTTTCTCTGAATTCTGACCCTAAATAAATAGTTACTCACTTAAGCTGTTCTTGTCAGGTATTTCAAAATAATTAAAAATAAGATCTGCAACAGGTAAATCTCCCTCTTCCCATAAGAATGTGGGCTCTCCACATTTGAGGCAGAACACTGAGAGACCATGACTACCCAGCTCCCTTGCAGAGACTCTCGGATGCCTTGGTCTTTTCTCCTCAGAACTTCTGAAATCCAGCTCTGGCTGGATTTAAAACCCACCCTGAGGGAGGGACTAGCTAGTGATCCAGGAAAGACACACAAACACTCCTGTGAACTTATGCCTTCAGTTGTGAGACATGTGCCAGGATCAATAGGAGTGCAGGAGCTGGTGTGGGTGGATTCTGTCACCAGACATTGGTTTTCTTCTATCCAGGTTCTAGCATCCTCTCACCTCCACAGCTGATTCTGCATCTTCCTCCCAGTTCTTGGAGGTTATCTCCTCTGGGACCTAACACCGAACCATGTACAAGTGCCGACATGTACACGTCATCCAGAACACTGCAGCACACAGCTCTGCCCGGAGGAACTTCTCAAAGACACCATCCTTCACCAGACTGGACTTTGATGTGCCACACACCTCCTCGAGCACTCCCAAGGTCTCATAATATATGTGAAAGATTATTTTAGGGGTCAGCAAAGTAATCAAGATGCATTTATAACATTATTTAAAAGTGATGTTGGGTTAAAGGTGATGCGTGATAAAAGAAAATTGGGGAAAGGTGTCCTTCGAAGAACTTCCCTACAAGAATACCAAAATGACTCTCAACAGGCAATAGAAGGATAGAGAGACACCTTGGCAGTTAAGAGCACTAACTACTCTTCTAGAGGACCCAGGTTCGATTCCCAGCACACACACATGGTATCTAGCGAATGTCGCAAACTCTAGTTCAAGGAGACCTGGCAGCTTCTATTCCCTTCTGTGGAAATACATGAAGGAAAAACAAGCCTACACATGAAACAAAACTGACGATATTACTTCAAATCTCCATGAAACAATGAATTGGAATACCACTGAAAGGAATCATTGCCATTAACAAAGGCTAAGGGAATACAGGACAATGATGTAGTTTGAAGTTGTGTGTGTGTGTGTGTGTGTGTGTGTGTGTGTCTGTGTGTGTCTGTGTGTGTCTGTGTGTGTGTGTGTCTGTGTGTGTCTGTGTGTGTGTGTGTCTGTGTGTGTCTGTGTGTGTGTCTGTGTGTGTGTGAGTGAAAAGGATCCACATATGAGAGTACCATAAAATACTGTATTTCTGAGTTGGCTTTCCTCAAAATACTAAGTTTTCCAATACCTCCCATTGTCCTGTAAATTTCACTTTTCGTTATGGCTGATTAAAATCTAATTTTGTGTGTGTCCTATATTTGCACTATCAATTCATCAGTTGATGCCATCTACACTGATTTCATTTCCTCATTATTGTGGAGCAGAGCAAGAGTGAGCATATGCATGCAAATATCACAGTGATAGGACTTAGAGGCTGCATACCTAGAAGTGATACCGCTTCTGGTTTTCGTGTAGAAACTTACAGTTTTAGCCTTCTGGGAACTTGCACACTGATCCCCGCAGTGGCTGCATCAGCTTATACTTGCACTGGCAGTCATGGTTTCCCTCTCCCCACGACCTCACCTCAACGCATCGTCATTTGTTTTCTCGTGCTACCATTCTCACTGAGATGAAATGGAAATTCAGTGTACTTTTGCTTTGCCTTCTCTGATGGCTATGGATGTTGAACACTTTAAAGATACTTATCAGCCATATGCTTGTTTTGAGACTGTCTCTTCAGTTGTCTGGCCCATCATATTGATGGTCAGTGTTGAAAACAAGGTATGTTGAAATACAGGACTGATATATTTGTACACCACATGCACTAACCTAGGGCTGACACGTGGCTCAGAGCATGTAGACCTTACTGCCGCAGTAGGAAGACCTGAGTTCAGAAACCCAGCACACAGAATAAACAGAAACCCCAGGGCTAGTAGTGGACACAGGTGAATATTGGGGGCTTAAGGTGGAGAGTGATAGAAGAAAACACTTAATGTTGTTCCCAGGCCTACACAGACACAGACACAGACACAGACACACACACACACACACACACACACACACACACACACACACACACACACACACACACACACACACACACACACACACACACATACACACACACTCAAACTAAAGCAATATCTTCTTGGTGTAGAGTTGGAAGGACTGTGAAGTCTTACATCACTGAAAGAAATGGTTTGGAGACAGAAGTGTTTCAGGGTTTGGAGGAATTTCATGTTAAGGCATTAATATGAATGAGACATTAAGCATCTTGGATGCATTCTCCTCATCAGAGTGATGCTCCCCAAAATCACCTGCAGGATGACTGGAATAGGGAGTGAAGAATAGAATGACAGAGCAGGCCCAACACGTCATCCTCACCAGAGACAAAAGCTCACACTTACTGTGTGTGCATACGAGACTCTCTGAGTATCAACCATGGGATTCCAGGTCTCCGATGCAGTGCGATTTGCTGACAAACAGAGTTTGAGACAACAAGGGAGACCAGCGAGACAAGAGATATGTCAGGATAAAAGACCACGACCGCACAGCTACAGAGCCTAGAGATGACCATAAGGGAGAGAAGAAGGCAGCTATGTAAATTCAACTTCCCATCTCTACCCTGGAGTAGTTAGGTAATTCACTTAGACAGGAGTGTGAATTTTCAGTGATAGGAAATGAACTACCAGCCAGAGTTGAAGACATGATGGGTTTGCTTTTCACCCAT
The DNA here is from genome assembly GCF_011064425.1 of Rattus rattus. Lineage (NCBI taxonomy): Eukaryota > Metazoa > Chordata > Mammalia > Rodentia > Muridae > Rattus > Rattus rattus. The sequence continues at coordinate 60,690,637 of NC_046172.1, forward strand.
TTAGAAGATACTCAGAACTGTATGCGTCACCTATTCATCATGAGCTCTTTAAACGTTTGGCCTAAAGGTATATCTTTACATATTTGAAAAATATAGCTGTTATTAAGCCTGGCTTTTCTCAACACAACATTACAGTATCAAGATTGCTTCAGACCTGGGCAAGTTCAAAGGTTTACAAATTGCATCTTTAATTTGCATTGGCAGTTTATGCTGTAGTTTTTGAAAGTGTTAACTGTAGAAGTTCTCAAACGAGGAGGAGCAGCAGAAAATACAGCTCGCTGTAAATGCTGTTAAAGTTGGGCTAACCCTTTTAACTCCTCCCAGAGGACCTGTTCGGCTGCTGCTTCTTGCAGACTTCAGGAACCAGGTCCCCACAATCGCCGTAACGTGACATCAGAACGTAAGTTTTTCAGATCCACTGAGATTACCTGTACTGCTCCAGGATCAAATCAAATTCCTATTACGAGACTGACACCTGACTCTCTGTGCCTCTGCAAGAGGCACCCGGGGTGTTATCACCATGTGCCTGCAATTCTGGAAATGTCAGTGTCTTCATACGTGGGTGACGTCACAAGGAAAGATGACATGAATTACCTAATCTGCCGATTCTGGAGGAAGGAGACCAATTCAGAAGTCTTCTGTTGCCTGTCCTCTTGGTTCTTAGGGCTGGAGAACTGCATTGAAGCCAATCCTTGATTTGTTCCAGTGTGCTCTGTACCTCTGCAAGGGCTCTCCCTCTTGTTTCTCATCCCTCCCCTTTCGGTCATGTTATCATCTCCTCACAAGTGCACAAGTGTCTTGGGGATTTCCTGTCGGTGGTGCTACCCGTGCTCCTGTGAACCCTGTACTGCTGTGTGCAATCTAATTTTAACCCACATGTTTTGCTGCTGCGTATCTCATTCTGTTTTATGCTCCTGACTTTCACTAGGTAAACACTTTCAGAACTTCTATTTATGGGATATTGATTTTGTCAAGTGGAGAACAGGCAGGGATTACTAGCAGATCTACTGAAACTGCAAAATATATCAGTATCACTTCCAAACTGTGGCACAAAATTGCAGTGTCTTGCCTCACAAGAATACGTACGGGGGTGTGGTGCGGGTCGGTGAGTTTCTGGGCTATGTATCCTTCTGTTCTGATGCAGTTCCAAACCAATCTAAAATGAAGATGTTCATCTCTAGTGTAGCTAATCACATAGAAATATGTGGCCAAGTACACAAATGTGCATTTAAACATCAAATATTTTAACTGTACACTCTGCTCAATATTTCCCAAAAATGTTTTTGTTATAAAAATACTATTTTCCCAGAGGCTATAGTCTGTTCTTTGCCTTTTTGGCAGCAGAATGTTAATTGGATCTCCTTTGAGTTCACCTTGTGGGGAAAGGTGGGATAGGCTCTTCCTGGACCACAACAGTCAATTAATAACCTTTAAGTCACTCGAGAGTCATTCCTACATGCAGGCAATCACTATAATCTAAATTATATAAGGTCACCGCCATGTCCGCTATACCGTAAATTAAGAAACGTGTAGTCAAAATTCATCAATCCCTATTTATTTTCAACTTCTCACTATTATTCATATTTATATAGTAGTTACTCTGGAAGTCTGAATTTAAAAACATCTCTCAGCTTGGGAGTTCATTGGCTGGAACTGTGAATTCAGCAAGTGAGGGGCATAGAGAATTTACCACCTTGAACTCCCTTTCCCCTAGAAAGCTTGTGTTCGGCCTGTATGACAGCAGAGATGGTTTTACCTCAACACTTCCTGTTCAAATAGAAACTAACGATGCTCTGAAATGATGGATATGGTCAGACCTAACCATGGACGCCATGTAACATACGAGAGTCAAAAACGTATGAGGGTCAAAACAGAACAGACGTGAGGTTTTAAACCTGTGAACTCTGACCGGACACGACAAGGGGAGACATAGCCAAAAGTCACTGAAAATTTACACAGGTATACAAAGAGAATTAAAATATTCCAGATAGAGACTCATTATGAAACCCTTGGACGGGAGATTGTCAGATCTGAAGACCTCTGATACAAGGACGCCAGGCCTCGAAAAAATCAAAGGGTCCAGGGATATCAGTCTCTTACTTTCCCCAAATGTCTATTGTGTTATTCCTCTGTCTTCCCTCCTCTTCTTATGCTATGTTCTTCTACCAAAATACATTTCCCCTTTAACTTAACTGTGGAAACAAGGTGTGGCTTTGACGTCATACCACTGCAGGCACATGGGGACACATTCGTCTGTCACTGGAGGATCACAAACTTTGGAATGAAAGGAAGAAAGAAGGTATGTGATGGACGTCAGCCCAGCTTAATTCTCCAAATCCTCGGTTATTTCACAGGCTGGCGTCTCGGCCAGCAGACAGGGAATGTAAGAAGCCTGACTTCTCAGAGCCTCAGAAAAGAAAGGAATTGTGGTGTAGGATAGCGTCACCTTCAAACACGTGTCATCACAAGAACAAGCAGCAAGCCAGACAGGGTAAATCATGTCTGCAATCTTAGCCATGAGAGTCTAAGTCAGAAAGATCACGGTAAGATCCTTGGAGGTGAGCCTGAGGTACAGAGTGATCTCATGGTCAGCTGGAACTCCACAGTGAGATCCTGATTTTTTTTAACAAGGCAGTGAAGAAAGGACAGAAGTAAAAGGACACTAAAATGTCTACATCGAGCTGTGGCCAGCTCGTTGGCTGTCTGCCTGGTGGGGCCCGCAGTTCACCTGCTTGGAACATTAACAGAAGACCTGGAATAGTCTGGCTTTAAAACGTTCCTGTCAATCTTTCTGTGCGTTACCCTGGGAAACAAATAAAGGGCGCTTTTGCGAAAGCCTTCTACCCGATGCCTCTGCATCGACGTTGGAAGTTTCATTCAATAGTTAATGAAAAAATAAATGATTTGTCGACTTGCAAACTTGGTGGAGGTCACAACCCTCCTTGATATTTGTCTTATGGTGTTTTAAAAAACGACTCACATTTTTCAGAGCCTACAGCACATGTTTATTATTTGCCCCTCTACACATGCCTGGACACATTGGAAAGTCTTGGTGATTCCGCATGAATGATTACATGGTGTGCCAGTAAGTGAACAATCACAGGACAAATGAAAATGCTGGCATCCGAGCCCACTCGGAATCCCAGTGATTGGTCACATTAGAGCACACAATACTGTTTTTTCTCTACGAGCCACAGAATGCAATTATTCCAAAGGAATAACAGAGAGAGAGAGAGAGGCGTGCAATGTCAAACCTTACTCAAGTAAAAGGGTCTGGAAGCTTACAAAACTCCTGAAAACTTAATGATAATTTTTAGAAAGCCAGGCATGGTAAAACATGCCTATAATCTGAGCACTTGAGAGGTGGAGAAAAAATCAGGAGTTCAAAATCATCGTCAGCTGTGTACTGAATCCAAGGCCAGGCTTACTGTGTGAGATCTCATTGCAAAAAATAAAAATATTTAAAAACACTTGTCACTTTCGATATGAAACAGGATACTAAATAGGCAGTGCTGTAGTGAGACCTCCCGCTCTGGTCTCTTAGGTGAAGAAGGACATGCACTCCAGACTTCCAGTCAGAGAGACGGAGTTGGCAGCCCGTGAGCGTGGTGGTTGGCGGCTAGGAGGCTGCAGCCCCTTCTCTCCAGCAGAACCTGAAAACACAAAAGGAGAGGCCAGAGCCAAGTCACATACGTGTCGTCACCCGGCAGACCCTCCCACTTTGGTGACGCACCCAACCTAAGGTTTGTCCCTGCATCCGGGAACAGACACATCCCCTTATCTCTGATCTGGGCTCCACCATTTTTCCGTCACAGTCACCAAAATACCACTTTGTCAAATCTGGGGTCTGTAGATATGATCCTCACTGGGTAGGGGAAGTTCTGCCCCTCCTTACACTCCTCCCCTAGATTTTCTGGCCCAGCCTCTGTCACCATTTCTCCCAGACCTCTGTGAGAAGCACAGGGTCAATTTTCCTTCATTGCTCTTCATTCTAGTGTGTCGACCACCCACAGTGGCTCCCCACTAACGCCCTTCATCAGGTTGTTCTTCCTTGTTGTTTGGTTTGTTCTGGTTTGGTCTGGTTTGATCTGGTTTGCTTTGGTTTGCTTTGGTTTTGTCATCAGGGCTCGGCCTTCCTTCCCAGCCTCCACAGCTATGGAATTCTCCTCTGAGCTCATGACTGGAAGGCACGCAGCCTCCATATCTATACATCAAATTGCTCTGAGGTCATCCATCCCCACGCCCTCGTTCCCTTTCAGACCATTCCTTCCTGTGCATGACCTCCCAGGCCTCTTCAGTCTGCAGTGAACAGGGAATGCTGACCTGGGCTGGGAGTCACATGTCTAAGTCTATTCCCTCTATTTAATATGCTCTTGAACTCAGATAAGACCTGGCCACGTTGGGAGCCTTAGTCTACTGGGCTTCTTAGTTGTTGTTGTGATGGTGATGGTGGTAGGTTGTCAGTTTTGTTGTTTTTGGTTTTTTGTTTTTGTTTTTTGTGTGTTTTTTTGTTGAGGTTAGGCACTGGCCATTTGTTGTTGAGCAACAGTTGCTAACTTAAGGTCCACTGAGCAGCCCCTGGAATACCATCTCCTAAGACAGACTGAGGAACTAAAGTGTCAGAGAGAAGACAGTTCAAACTCAAAGGTCCCAGGTCCAACTACATTACCACAACCCCTCCAACTTCCCAACTCTCTCCACCTTGTGGTCCATGTTCAGGAAGGCAGCTATTTGGCATGTTGCCAAGCGGTTGTACAGAGGCAAAGTTAGGAGGAGGCAGAGGAGTGTTCCTCAGAGCCAACAGAGCCTCAGCAGCCTCCAGCTTCCTCTGCCACTCTAAGGCAGCAGCAACAGAATCCTGCTTGTTGACATTAGGGACCTGCAAAGGAAATGACATTAGAGAATGACAGCTGGGCAACCACACCTCCTCCCACCAGCACAAGCGCCCCCTCTAAGTGCCCAGCTCCTCCCAGTGACACCCCCCACGGCTTCTACTCTTCCCATCCACTAAGCTCATTCCCTCCAGGGGACCTGGACCCCACTACTTTGCCAGGACCTGTGGCTGCAGTAGAAGAGGCCCAGAGATGGCACGGTTTTGCACGATCACACTTGAGTATCTGGAAACAAGGAGACGAGAGGCCAGGGGATTAAACACTCTCTCTGGTGGACAGCTCCTACCAGAACACTTGGAGGACCAGGGGTTTGGAAATCTGGCTGGGCAAATCTGAATGGCTTTGAAAATGTTGGTGTGTTTCACCTTGGCACCCTCTTAGCCTGTTTCCTTTTAAAACTTTTCTATTTTTCTCGAGACACTAATTCATACCTCATCTTTCCTCCCAGAGCTACCTTGAAGAAGATGAAGGCTTCAAAGTGACTATGCTCTAATCTTCAAAGCATCTGGAAAGGTGTGAGTACCCTCCTTGTTCAAGGACTGATTCTTGCTTCCATTTTACCCAGTCTTCACTGGTCATGAAGGACAAGCCAGGAGTTTCTCTAGGAAGTTCTCTCTGCTGGCTTTCAGCCTTCCTCTGGGCCTCTATGGCCCATGTCCATCATGACCTCACCTCCCAACAGAATTGTCTCCCATATCCATCTATTGTACTACAGAGTAAGAGTCCACTAGTGGAGGTTTACTGTGTGGTAGGCCTTCTTCTAACCCTGTTGTCAGTGTCATAAATGTATACTGGTTGCCTAGAATGATTACTAGAGACCATATTCTTCGGTAAATGACATCAGTGACCCAAACTCTCAAGATTAGAACTTGTCAAGGCTGAGAGTGTCCCTCCCTTCACTTCTCCTTCCGAGGTGCTGCCTCCTTCACCCACTGCTTTCCTTCTTCCTTGTCCTCTTTCTTCTTTCGCCTTCCATGGCATCAACTGCAGTGTTGAGCATGGAATACTATGAGACCTTTCTGGCTCTTCATCCTCATTCAACTCACCTTTTGGGCCTGACAAAGGAATGGTGTTGCTCAGCAGAAAAAGAAATCACAGACTGCTGCTGCCAAGTCACTGGAGTGTAAGACAGAATGGCATGTTCGCGTGGCTTGTTGCTCATCAGAGTGCCATGAGAAGTTCCCTGCAGAAGTAGAGACAGCAGTAGAAATTTGGGTACCAGACCAAGCATGACCAGAGGAGAGATGGGCATGTTGAAGGATGAGTACATCAACCCACGATGTCAGAACTTGAAGACCTTGAAGATGGGGTGAGGCACCTTTTCATACTGAAATGCAGGAAGATGTTACACCTAAGGTCGCATGGGAGGTCATGGTAGATTTAGTGATGGAATGCATGTTATTAGGACATAATACAGGGGGACTGGCGAGTAGCTTCTGGAAGCACCTCCCATAAGCAACAGAGTCTCCTTACCTCCCGTGGGGTTTTTGGGGGCCTGGCCTCATGCTTGCGCACACTGCTCTCCTTCCCAACTGCAAAACACCAGGTATAGCTTAGATGAACTTTATTGTCCCCACCATTCCAAATGTGATGCATAAGTGTATCATAATGATGAACATCACTGTCCTCATCATTCCAACTATTCCAGTCACATCCTGGAGGCTTTGTTACATTATGTATCTTTCCCAGCTCTGAGATAACTTTCTTTTTCTAGTGAATGGCCACTAGGGAGTCTATGCAGAAGGATCACTTGTATGAGAACACTTTGGGTTAACTAGCAACATAGTGTCCCCAAAACAACAAACTTACTGACTCAGCAACAAAAATCTACCTCCGTGAAAACATAAGGACTTAAACAGACATTTCTTCAAAGTGTCTAATTCCTAATATCAATAAGAGGCATGACTACCAACTGTCACACTACAATTTCAAAACAGGGTTGCTGACAGAATTACGTATGTTCCCTCCTCCTAAACTTGTGTTCCTTCCCCAGTCAAAGACACTCACTGCGTTTTTCTGCTTCAACAGCCAACCTCTTGGCATGCTTGTGAAATTTAGATGGAACGGCCATATTCTGTATCACTCCTTGATCCAGGGACCTCTTCAGTCGTGTACCCTGCTCCTTCTTTGGGGCACTCCCAGCAGGCAAGAGCCCATGCTGTTCCCTGAAGTGAAGGATTTAAGACTCAAGATTAGTAATGTGCCAGACATGATACTCACAAGAAGGTGCACCACTGACATTTGTGGGCCTGAAAGAGGCAGAAATGTTTTTGATCCCAGATTTGGATAGTGATGCAGTGGCTGTAGAAATAGTCAGAGTGACCTATATGTCTTCTCGAGCCAAATTCAAGCTCCCCCGGGGAGCTCTGATCTCATGCGGGGAGTCAGAACCGCAGCTGGGTACATCAGGTACGTTTGTGTTCCATGGCTTTAGCGTCTGTAGTGGAGGTCAAATAGCACCTGGATCCCCTATCCTCCAGATACTTACTCTGCCCCTAGAAAGCTACATTTTCAATGACTAGAATTGTTCTCTCCACTCTGCTCACTGTTGAAATAAGTTTTCACTCCCTTCTTTTCCTATTGCTTCCTCAACTTTGATCTAGATTTTCTTAATTACGTAGTCTGCTTTCCAGAATTTCCAAGTGTGGAAAGCTCTTCACAGATCCACCAAAGCCCAACATGATAATGACTTTTCCTGCTTACCTTCATTCCTCACAATTCACTTTCATGCATAAATAGTCCTGAATCTTCAACAATAACTATACTCCATTCTGTCACATTATTAATTGTCTTCCTTTGGGCCTGTATTCATTTACTTCCACCATGGGATATTATGACCCATGCTCTTAGTCCACAACACTCGTAGTGAGATAGGAAACTGCCCTGGAAGCTTACTCTCTGCTACTACTGAAAGGTACTAAGCAAGTTTCTGAAAGGAACATGTTGTCAACATTCTTACCCAGCTGTGTACCCTGTGAACTGCACTGATCACCATGGAAAGAGATGTCCCTGAGTACAATAGTGAAAAAAAATGGTATGGGAAGAATTGCTTTCCAGTTGGATTTAAGGACTGAAAATGTGGCCAAGAACCTATGATTGGGGAGCTCAAAGGTCCCAGACGTGAATCTACTATTACTATTTTACTAAATGGACATGGTACCACTTGCCCTTTAAATTTGCCCATGTCTGCTCTTTGTTTTTTGTCTCAGTCTCTGGGAGCTATTGGGGGTCCAGGTTAGCTGACACTGTTGGTCTTCCTATGGGGATGACATCTCCTTCACTTCCTACAATCCTTTGCCTAACTCTTCCATAGAGATCCCTGACCTTTGTCCAATGCTTGAGGGTGTGACTACTCATAGGTTCACCATGATCCAGTAAATGGCCCTATACCCAGAGGTATATGGAGACCACAAATTGGAATCAACAGTATTTTTTTTAAATAATACTAGAGATAAAAATCAGCAGTTAACAGCATGTGCTGCTTTTGCAGAGGGCCCAAGTTCAAATCCCAGCATTCACAATAGGAAGTTCATAACCTGTAACTACAGTGCAGGGGATCCAACATACTTTTCTGGCCTTCATGCGCATCAGCACACACATGCATAAAGCTCCACATCCATGTACATAAATAGTAAATCTAACAACAACAAAAAAGACAAGAAGTTGGAAAGGTAGGAATGTTGGGAGATGGGGAGCTAGGGGTGGGTCTGAAGGAGTTAAGGGTAAAAGTTGGGGGTAAATATGATCAACATATATTGGATGAAATTTTCAAATAATCAATAAAAACATCAGGTATTTAAAAAGCACAAGAAATGTTATAAACCACCATTACTCATGAACATAACACAAACCTCCCTCATGAAATTTTAGCGGTTTGAATCAGTATGTGAAAAATATTCGTAACATAGTTTAGTCTAGGAGTGCAAGGCCATTTTACCTTTATATTTTTCTTAGATTTGTTTGTTTGTTTGTTTATATGAGTGTATGCATGTGCAATAAGAATGTATGTATGTGTACCCCATGCCTGGAGCCTGCAGAGGTCAGAGGAAGGCATCATATTCCCTGGAACTGCAGTTGCAGGGAGTTAAGACCACCATAGGAGTTCTAGTTAATGAACTCTGATCCCTGTAAGAGTTCATTACTTCTGAGCCATCACTCTAGCCCCTATTTTAACATTTAAATACCACAAATGAAGCTGGCCTGGTGGTACATTCCTGTAATATTAGCACTCAGGGAGCTGCAGCAAGAGGATCTGCATAGGTTGGAGGCCAGGCCAGACTGGGCTGTACTGTGAGCTCCAGGATAGCACACAGTAAGAACCTAGAGAGAGAGAAAGAGAGGGAGTGGGGGTACAGAGAGAGACAGAGAGACAGAGAGAGAGGAAAAAGAAGGAGGAAGATGGGCAGGGGAGAGGAGGGAGGGAGAGGAAGGGAAAGGAAGGAAGGAACAGGGGGGGAGGGGGAGGAGGGAAGGGGAGGGGGAAAGGAAGGGGAGGGGAGGGGAAGGGAAGAGGAAGGGGAGGAGAAGGGACGGGGAGAAGGAGAGGGGAGGGGAAGGAGAGGGGAGAGGGGGAGGGGAGGAGAGAGGGAGAAGGAGGGAGGGAAGGGAGGGGAGGGGAGGGGGGGGGAGGGAGGGGAGGAGAAGCCCATGAATGAATTTTACTGTCCTAATGGGATAAAAGAAGAAGAGTAGGTAGTAAGATGTGAGACAGAAGGCAATTTAATAACACAAAAATTCCACAGACTATATAAATCAAATACAAAAAAGTGTGATAATTTGGGAGTATAAGGGAATATTCTCAATTCAGTAATGTATACCTGCCAAAAAAGAAAGTCTGCTGCAAATGCTTGATACTGACAAGCTAATTCTTTTCAATTACTATGATTTCACTGCCAATTTATTTCTAGTTAACATATAAAATGATGAGTATTATGCCATTTTCACAAAGAAATATTTTACATTGCTCCTACTCATCCCTATTATGCTGTTGATCCCTCTCCATCCAGTCTTCTTTCTTCGAATAAAATGGTCCCCTTTGTACTTTCATGTCATATACACCCTTAAACACATTTACACTTGAAAGTTGATTCCACATGAACAAAACATATGAAATTTGTTGCTATTTTTCTGTTACCCTTCTTTTAAACAGTTTACATTCCCTTCATCTCTGAAATACTCTCACTTTTCTTGATATATGATGTAGGTTGTATGTGTGACAGAAAACACATGATAATAGAAAGACAGGATGTTCCTGTCAATACCTTAGAAATGTGGCTAAATATATCTCCAGATTCTCGCCATATGCATACAGCACTATATTTTATACTGTAGCTGGATCAACAACACAAAATGTAAATAAAGGCATAGAGATTGAAAATGACAAATTAAAATACTATATTCGGGAAGGGGAATTTGGGAGGAATTGGAGTGGGAAATAATGTGATAAAATATATGCATGAAATTTGCAAAGATTAATTTTTAATAATGTTTTACATAAGAAATACTCCATACTTTAGAAGAGTCATGTCCTGGTGGTCACAAATGATTTTAGCAAAGCTAGAAAATATGATAGTAGGACAAAACCGACTCTAGGTCAATAAAGTAGAAATGAACAAATGAAAACAGAGTTTTTAATCACATGTACCATAACAGTAAAATAGACGACGTATCTGCTGGGAATGTTGGCCCAATCACTAAAAGACTCAATGAGAGAAAACTATTAAAATCTGGCTGAGAAAAATTAAAATAAGAGAAAGTATGAAGCTCATCAAAAGGTCAGGACAGTCCCTCGCTGAAATCATTAACAAAATAAAAGTTATCACTCAAAGTTCTATGGCAATGTGTAGGACCCAAAATGGCTGACGACACTGGAGGAGGACAAAGATGGAGGAGTGAACTCCAGAAATAAAAATTAGTGTACAATACGGTGGTAAGCGCCACAGCATGGAGTCACCATGGGACTGAACGTACACACCAGTGAATTCAAAGGAATACCACAAACAACACTGCAAAACCTCTGAGATAAGGAGATGCCCCCAAAGAAAATTTTTTTAAAAAGCAAATAGACCTCAATTGTTCCGATGGCTCAAAAGGAGGTAACTCAAATGGAGTCATAGATTTACGTTTAAACTGCTAACTTTAAAAACCTTTGTCTGGATCATGACGACTGCCCAGCCCATTGGAGAAACCTCGCAGGCCCCAAAATATATCCACCACCCCCACCTTCCACCAGAAGGAGTCACATGGGAGCAATTAAGTACGCAACCTATAGATTGCAATCCCCTCAGGGAGGAAGGCTAGAGACGAGTCCCTCAGGCCTCAGGGCGCCATGCCCAGCACGAACTCCAGGCTTTTAGAAAGCATTTGGACACAGAACATCCTGAGAGCCATGAGAAACATCATAGTCCTAATTAGATGAGGAGACCACAAACAGGCCTCAAGAGCACCCCACAGAAGGACCACTCACCCTGAACCCGAAGGCCTCTGCATTTTCAGTTCAGCCAGTGGAACGTGTGTTCAGGCTGCTGAGCTGACCAGAGTGAAGAAGGAAAGACAGACAAGTAACAAGAAAGTTCGGAGGGGAGGGATTTAGGACACAGGCCACACACCAGAAATGTATCTACTGGTTGAGCACAGTGTTCTAGGCTGAAAGAGGGAGGAACCGGGCAATGAGAGGAGCTGAGAGCTATGAAGAAGGCGGGGTTTGGGCTAGGAAGAGGGCGGGTTTGAGCTACACAGGGGGCAGGCCAGACACTGCACACCCAGCGTAGAGGGTAGCTCAGCAGACCCGTGAGTAGAAGTCCTGGAGTGAGGTGTGCCTGGAGCCATCAGAGAGGCTGTTGGAAGCATGATCTTCGGGCCCTTCTGTCCACCTCCTGAGTTGGTACGTCTCATAGTATGTGGGCTGGAAGAGCCTCAATGGGGGCTGGGGGCTGAACAGGACAGGTAGCCCCTCTTCCCCTTCCTCCACATCTCCAACAGCTGTGCGGATGCACAACACAGTACCTGAAGGTGGTTGTGGACAGCAGCCATGTTGGGACTGAGTGCCACCTTAACTCTAACTTTCAGATTGGGAGAAACCCAATACAATTCTCCCAGGACGGTGTGGTCTATGCTCATACCATGGAGAACTCATCCAACAGCCCAAGAGGGACCAGGGAGCCTGCTTCTCTGCGAAGGAGATGGAGGGGCCGCTTCCAGAGAGCCCTGGCAAGCATGTCCAAGTTCTTCAGGTGAGGACCCCAGCCAGCCCTTGCCTCTCTCTCCACTCGCAGCTTGCCAGGCTGTCTCCCTTGCTCTCCCCCACACAGATCCCGAGTCCTCTTCTCAGTTCCAGCAGGTCTAATAAGCGTCTACCTCTGTTTTCTCCTCAGGAGAGTACACCGATCAAGCCGAGGCTGAGACCACGGGAGTCCCAGACAGGGACCCATGCACAGTGATCAAGACCTCCGGCACCTCAGGTCCCTGCTCTCCGAAGAATCCTGCCCCGTGATGTTGAAATAAATGCTGGCATACTTTCCAATGTTCTTTGGCTTTGTGAAATTTCTTTAACATTTCGTACTCACGTCAACTTAAGAAGTGTTGGGGATGATGTTTCGGTGATGCGGGTGGGAATATCTGAGAGGGGAGAGATAGAATCATTCTACCTGCCCCCAAAGCGATTGTGTTCCCTCCTTGAATCAATGATGCTTGCTCTGGGCAGGGGCATTTGTTACAATGCAGTCTCCACTCGAGTGTTTTTCCTCACAGATGACAGCTCTTCCCAGAGCCTGCCATACAGCAAGGACCCTTGTCCTCTAAGAAAGCTTCATAGCTGAACATCTTGAGCAGTGGTTGTGAAGGGGGTGGGGCACACACACATAAAGAATCTACAGAGACACTTAAGGGGCTTTAAAAATCATGCTCACAAACAGTATCCCCCCCCCAATCACAGCTCCTCAAGACCAGAGACCCACACAAGAGGTAACCTTGCCCCAACTAAGCAAGGCTGCTCTCCATATAATGACGGTTTCTTCACTTCCTGGTGACCTTGGAAGTTACTGCAACAGAGTTTCCTCAGGGCAAAGCTGGAAGGGAGGACAGAGCACAGCTGCTCTTTTTACCCTGAGGTAAAAGCAGGCAGTTTTACTGAACTATGGAGTGTATTTTCCCTGTAAGAGAACATAAACGGCCTATAGAAACACCCAAAAAGGTTTCCCCCTTTAAAAAACATAGTCTCCTGTACACTTGAAACTAGTGAATTAAAATATGCTTGGCTGAGGCCAGCTGACCCTCCTCCTTTCTTCCTGGGAGAGGGAGGACCCTCTCAGAGGTGGTGTAAGAGCAGAGAGCAGCTTTTCAAATCCCAAACCCTTGTTTTCAATTCCTGTAGAACAGCCAGGGCGAAATGCAGAGGGAGGGACTAGCCAACTAGTCCCAAAGCCCATTTGCTCACAAACGTCATTGCTTTCAAAAATAACTCACAAAGTCTGTATCTCGGCTCACTGAGTGAAAGGTACACACCTGGGGCAGGAGAGATGGCTCAGGGGTTAAGAGCACTAACTGCTATTAGAGGTCCTAATTTCAATCCCACCAACCATCTGGTGCTCACAACCACCTGTAAAGGGCTCAGAGCCCTCTTCTAGTTTGTCTGAGAACATCTGCAGCATTCTCATATACTTGAAATAAATACTTATTTTAAGAAGGTACAATTCATCCTGGAGGAGAGTGTGTAAGCAGAATTCACTGTGGCAGGAGCAGGAAACTTTCCCAGTTTTCACAACTGGGAAAAATGAACCTCATTGAGCAGGGGACACTGGGATTTCTATTTCCCCTTTTATTGAACCCTGAAACACAGTCCATGTAAGGACATGGTCCACACTCATAAACCGTCCACCTCTCCTCAGGACAGTGGTTCCAGAAATATCTTCATAGACATATGCGGAGTTATGTCTCCCAGTTGATTCACAATACAGTCAGATCCACAGTGAAGGCTGGTCATTACCACTTTGTTCATCCCAGTGGCTGTCTATGGCACATTTGATGCTCTGAGCATCATCTGTCCTCAACAGTCATCAGTCTACTCCCTTGGGCCCTATGATAGCTGGTTTCCTATTGTTGTGAATAACACCATGGACCTAAAGCTATCTGGGTAGGAAAGGGCCTGTTTCATCCCACAATTTAGGGTCCTATTCTTAAGTGACCGAGGAAGACAGGAACTCAAGGCAGGAACTGAAGCAGAGTTTATAGAGCAAGGCTGATTACTGCCTAGTTTTCCTGGCTCGTTCAGCCTATTTTCTTACAAAACACAAGGCCACTGGCCTAGGGATAGCCCTGCCCCAGTAGACTGGGCTTTCCACCATCACTGGTTAATCAAGAACATATGCATGCCAGTCTGACACAAAGATTTCCCCAACTGCGCTTTCCTCCTGCCAGATGACCCTAGCTTATGTCACGTTGACAAAAAGGTAAATAAATCAGTCCAACCTCATTGGGAGGTTGAGCACTATACCATCACTTATCAAGTCATAGTTGAACCTGAGGTCCACCATCCCAAAGGAAGCATAGAATTTTCAATTCCCAGCACACAGGTAGTCTGCCCGGTGGTTATGCAATCTTACTTTATAAACCTATGCATGTTCATGTGAGTGACTGTCTTCCTCTGTGTGTGTGTATGTGTGTGTGTGTGTGTGTGTGTGTGAGAGAGAGAGAGAGAGAGAGAGAGAGAGAGAGAGAGAGAGAGAGAGAGAGAGAGAGAGGGAGAGTAAACACTGGATGTCTATAGAAATATTTAGTGAAATGTGGTTGGACTCAGTAGAGACACTAGGACTCAGGTAGGACAAATGCAGCTGGATTGAACTATGAGGAACCCTCGCAAACACTCGTCCTCTCATTCCATACCCCCTCTGCCCAGCACTCACTAGACTCAAGTTTACGATGGCCACAGAAGTACAATCTCCCCACTGACCACAAGACACTCACTGGTGTCATTCAGCAATATCAGGACATTTTTGTCTCCCAAATGATGTACCTCTGCCACTGATCTCACCCTTGCTACATTCACCTATCCAAGTCCTTCTAGGACGATGGTTCTCAGCCATTGGTTCTCAACCCCCATGGGGGTTGCATATTGATATCCTGAACATCAGATATTTTCACTACGACTCACAACAGTAGAAACTTAAGTTCTGAAGTGACAATGAAATAATATTTTTGTTGGGGTATCACTGCATTTGGAAGGTTGAGAACGATTGCTCTAGGCACTGACAAGCCTGTCTCTTGCCTCCGGCTCTGTACACAGCTACAGAGTCACAACTTCACAGGAGAAGATACTTTCGTCAGCCACCCTGGGCTCTCACAAGTGATTCTTGTACACTCACCAATTAAACGTTTGTTCTAAGCCAGGACCCAGGACATGGTCCAGTGTGAGTGTTGACTCTTCTCAGGCCCAGAGCATGTGGAGTTTTAAGCCTGGGATCTCATAGCTGTATGCATGTGTTCACCCCAGCGTTCTCAAAAAAAGCTCAAAATAAAAATTGTATGCAATTAGGATTTAAAAGTATATGAAACATTGTGAAATGACTACCATCAAGCTAAAAAGCACATCGGTCGTCGCCCAGAGTAACCATTATTCCTTTGTGGTGAAAACACTCAGGATTTCTACCTTGCTGGTTTCAAGGGCACAGGGAAGTCTTAAATATATGATGAATGTAAGTGTTTGATACAGATTTAAACTTGCAATGTTGTATCATAATGGAACGATGTGTTTTAAAAGTTACAAACAGCTAACACAGCCTATTTATTATGTACTTCATAGAGCATATACAGCACATATACAATCTTCAGCTATGAATACTCTTAACCACGAGCACCGAAGTCTACATTATATTCTTATACAAAAAAATAAGTGTGTGTCTGTCAACGGGCCTCTTCCCTTTGGCCATCTGTACCTCCCAGACAATGGCAACCACTGGCCTCTCACTTTACCTCTGAGAAAGCAGGAAACACATCCTTCTTTTTTAAGTCTCGGTGCACCTTAGTCCTACTTCACCCATGTTAGTGAACAAGAGCCAACTGAAAGCCCTGCCGGTATTTCTCTCTATTGGTAGCTAAATGGTGTTTTGTGTGTGTGTGTGTGCACATATGACTCTGTGTCTGAGAAAGGGTATTTTTTAAAGACGCTGTGGTTTGTACATTAGGCTTTTCACATGGTAAGTAGGCGTTGTCCTGCTTGGCTATATCCTAGCCCATCTTTACAGTAGGAAGAAATTTGACGTTGTCTACTACATTTCAGCACGTTGTACTTAAACTCACTCTCTAACACATGCAAGCCTTCCTCCCTCTGAATCAGCCTCCAAGGTGCCTGGCATTGGAGGATTTGCCTCCCCACACTCAGATCCAACTATACTGGTGATCTATTTGTCCTCTAACAGACATTGAGCTTATGTCCCTAAAACAGGTGTTGGTGGTGATTCTTACCCCGGCATGGGAATGCAGAAAGACTTGCAGTGATTAATGGTATTTCCTTTGGACACACCACCAATCTGGGTGCAGCTAGAATGCAAGGTGGTTCACATTTTAATGTTTTGAGATGTGTGCATGGTGTTTTCTTCAATAGTTGCTGTGCTGAATGGGGGAATTTGCTCCTCGTTGACCCTAATTCCCAAATCTGCCAATATGGTAATGCAAAGGTGAGTGGACATCTCACTTTGAATTTCACTCATGTTTTCCTAATGATTATTGCTGAAAACTTTTGTCTATATCTGTTGGCCTTTTGTATCTCCTTTCACCAATGTCTAATCAGGTCCTTTGTACATGTGTGATCCTCCTGCCTCTGCTTCCTGCAACAAATGCTACTGGCATGTGCAACTACAACCGGATCCTTTGTCCATTTGTAAGCATGGATGTCTGTGGGTTTATTTTGCTACTGAGTTCAGTTTCTTCCTTATATTTTTGATATTTATCATACCTTGATGCCCACATGAAGTCCTACCAACATTCACAGTATCTAGAGGACAGAGACCTAGCACTTGGAGGATTCTGTGCTGCCTAAATGGTTGTCTGAGGGACAGCACAAATTTTTCACCTCAGCTGAGACGACATGGCTCTCCACCCATTCAACACTTGTGGCTACAGTGAAGACCTGAGTTAGAGGAATGGACCTGGGGAGGCAGGTACTAAATAATGGTAAGGCCAATGTGAATCTCTTGATACCCCTACCCCATACATCTTGAGGCTCACACAGGGTCCTGTCCAGCGCACCCCATCCTCAGGGCAATTCTGGGATGTTTTGTCTCTTGGGGTGTGGTGGAAGTCAGACACTTATAAAGTTATAAGGACAGTAGATTGGAGTTTTTACAACAGTGGGCTGTGAAAGCTGGCAGTGAAAGTTTCCAGAGCTTTGGTTGGTCATTGCCTTGTGAGTGGGGAGTGTTTTTCCTTTTTACCTAAATTCTCACTATATCCAGCAGGTATGGCCTTGTTTTAATATGTGTGTCACTGGGAGTGGCTTTGAGGTTTCAAGAGCCCACAGCATTGCAGGCGACTGGCTCACCCTCTCTCTGCATGCTTACTTTCTCAAACACTTAGCTCACAGCTACTACTCGAGCAACATGGCTGTCTCCTGCCTGCTAAGCACTGTGTCTATCTGCCTACTGCTATGCTTCCGGCCATGGCTTTCATGACAAATTCTGAATCAGTAAACAACCCCCCAGCCAAACACCATTTTCTTTACCTAGTTGCTTTGCTCATGGTGTCTCTTCAGAACAATACAGAAGTAGCTAAGACACTGACATGAAACTCATGATGGATATCACACTATCCTAAAACTTACACTGCTCCAGCCTCAGTCTCCTCTAATGAGATGGCAGGCATGTGCCAAAATGCCAGGCTTAGGTTATATTGCATGTGTTGTCCATCCACAGCTGAGAGGAAATAGTTGAGGGGCACAGCTAACAATGGCAAGAGTCAGCATGGGCCCGGCACTTGCATAGCACTTGGATCTCTCTCTCTCTCTCTCTCTCTCTCTCTCTCTCTCTCTCTCTCTCTCTCACACACACACACACACACACACACACACACACACACACACACACAGAGTAAAGCTGGTTAGCTGGCCCTATACACTTGTATAGATCATCTTGTGAGCAATGTTCATCAAGGATTCCTCTCCTTCAAAGTTGGTTACATATCGTGCAGCTGAAAAATCTTTCTCCTCCTACTGCAGATCAAAATCATGCATTGGCCGTCTTGCGCCAGGCTTGTATCCTCAGTGATAGAGACACTGAGGTAGAACATTATGAGTTCAAGAGCTACACTATCCACAACACTTTCCACAAGAGCTACAACAAAGCAAGCATCTGCTTCTGACACCAATGTTATGGGTCTCGGGTGTTAAGACCTCAGGAACAAGCACCATGTTCTAGCAAGCTTTTAGCCCACATTGCTGCAGGCGATGCCAGGGCATCCTCAAAGGCCAGTACCATGGAGAGTTCCCCTGGATTGGGGCCTTTTTCAAGACTCAACACTAGATGTGGATCTTCTGACAGATGCGGTTAGTGAACATTTTCTCCCATTCTGCACGCTGCCTTGTTAGTGGATTGGCTGCTCTTTGCTGTTGATCAAATTGGTAAAGAAGGCCAGGGCTTTACAGGAACTCCTCATCTGTGGTGATATCTGCATCTAGCAATTTCAGAGGTTCAGGTCTGACACTAAGTCAGTCATTCATTTGCCATGAAATTCTCCACAGCCAGGTGGGTAAGTAACACTGCTCTTCTGCAATTGCCATGTACATTTTTAAGTGAATTCAATCTGGCCAACAAATCTTGCATGTTTTTTCCATCTGAGGATCACGGGTTTTATATAGTTACATAAAATCATAGATATGTAGATGATACTATCCAAGTAGAATGGAAGCAGTCTAGAAAGAACTTGGGGCTTGCCATCAGTGAGGAGGGAACAATGCGAGAGTAAGTGGTTGTGGTGGGTTATTCATACACTTGCATGATATTGTCTGCATGAAACTCAGTTCTGTGTAAAATGAATAGACACCATTTATGAAACAAAATGCCTACTGGTCTGTTGAGCACATGAAGGAGAAGAAGACTTTCAGGTCAAGGATTCACAGGGTCTCTTTGAGACAGTTTCTGCCTGTGGGTTTCCATGTGGTACCTCTTGGCTTCCACCAACCCATGGAAGAGAAACCTGGAGTTTGGTTACAGATCCATGGTGGACCTGGGGTGTTAGACATGGAGAACTTATGGGCCGTTCAGGAGACCAGGAAGAGCCTCTCTGTATGCTCACGGAATTCGCCAACATGAGGATGGAACTGGAAACTGGAAATATTCAACTGAGAAGTGAATGTGATATGTTTCAGTAACTGCAATTTGCACAGTGCAAATTCTTTTTTCCCTAAGTCTTAAGCTAGAGGATTTATACACACCATTTTCAATAACCCTGTTTATTATGGGTCTTGGTGTACTGTGCTGGTACAAACTATTGATTAGAACGGACTTGGAGGAGTAAGGAGGAGAGGACTGGAAACAGATATGCAAGTCAGGGAGGAATCCCAAGGCTCAAAGGAGTCCAGAGAATGTATCAAGTTCTTGGCCAGCAAGGACTTGTCTGCTGAATGGACTGTGAAAAACAGGGCCAGGGACAAAGGGATAAAAACATCAGAGGGAACGGAACATCAACCTTCAAAACACAATGAGATGAATGGCTTTTCGTACTCCGGAAACTAACTCCTTTTGTATGCCACATGGGTGTCACACTTCTAGAAGATCTGAAGGAGTCTGCATGTGGCTGAGACAGGACGTACCTGTATGAAGACAGAAAAATGGCTCTCCCTGGAGGCTGCTCTCCACCCACATGCAACAGAAAGTTTGGGGTCCTAACATTGAAGGATAGTAGATAGATCTCACTTCCTTCGCCATGATAAGCAAACTCAGGAACGTGTGGAGTCAGTTTCCATTCAGTGTGACTGATTGTTTAGCACAAATGGACAGGGACACAGGTCTTTATGATTCACTGATGTGTGGAATGGATGTAGGTCTTGGCTGGCTGTGGTGGACCCTACTGTTAGGATATGTTAAAGTCAGAGTCAGACAGATCACGAAACTGAATCCACTGTATCTACAGAGAGCTCCCAACTAACACTCGGTGAAGGCCAGCAATATCATGACTAGGCCTAAGAATTATCAGGGCAAGGACTGGCTATGCTTAACACATTGTGCTTCCTAATTTTTTATTATTAATTGATTATTTTCTTGATATATTTCCAAAATTGTGCCTACCTCTTGGTCAGCCCTCACAGAATTCTTCCCTAATCCTGAATTCCCTTTCTCTCTGAGAGGTGGAGTTGTGGGCAACGCCCCTCCTGAGGTATCACCGCTCTACAGAATTAGGCAATCCTCTCCCACTGAGGCCAGACAAGGCAGTGTTCTGCGACAAATGTGCCAGGGGCCTCAAAGCACCCTGGTGTTTGCTTTTTGATTGGAGTCTTAATCTCTGGGGCGTCCAGGGCTTGTGGTGAGTGACACTACTGGCCTCCCTAAGGAGTTGTCCTCCCCTTCAGTTCCTTATTCATCAGGGAAATGTAAATCCAAGTGACCCATGGATTCCCTCTTACACGAATCAGAATGTAAGAGATCAAAACCGCAAGCAATGACACACACTGCCAAGGCGGTGGACAAAAACAAGACAAACACTCCTCCATTGTTGGTGGGATTGCAAGCTGGTACAACCACTCTGGGAATCAATCTGACAGTTCCTCGGAAAACTGGAAATAGTTCTACCTGAGCACAAGCTATACCACTCCTGGGCACATACTCAAAAGATACTTCACTTTACCACAAAGACACTTGCTCCACTGTGTTCATAGCAGTCTTATTCACAATGGCCAGAAACTAGAAGCAATCCAGATGTCCTTCAACTGAAGTATGGACACAGAAAATATGTTTCAGCTACACGATGGAATACAACTCAGCTATTAAAAACACAGACATCTTGAATATTGCTGGCAAGTGGATAGAAATAGAAAATGACATCCTGAGTGAGGTAACCAAATCCCAAATGACCTGAAGGTTATATATACACTGGTAAATGGATATTAGACAGAAAGTACAGAATACCCATCATAAAACCCACAGACCCTGAGAAGTCAAACAAGAATGAAGGCCAAATTGAGGATGCTTGATCCGACTTAGAAGAGGGATCAAAATAATCATGCAAGGCAGAGGGAGGAAGGGAGCTGGGTGAGAGACAGGCAGGGAGAGGCGAATAGGTGGTGAAACCCGGGTGCGAAGGGCCAGGAGGAAGGAGTTCCAGAGAGCCAGGAGAATGAAAATATGCAGCTGACGGGGGTTAGAGAGGTTGGGGAACCTTATGAAAGTCCCAGAGACTTGGGATGGGGAGGATCCCAGAACTCAATGTGGGTGACCTTAGCTGAAATGCTCAATAGTGTGGAGATGGAGCCTGAAGACACCTCCAGTAGATAGACAGGGTTCCCAGTGGAAGGATGGGGACACCAACCCATCTTCAAGTTTTTAGACTCCAAAATGTTCCTGTCTAAAAAATGAAGGAATATAAATGGAACAGAGATTGAAGGAATAACCAACCAGTGACCTGCTCAATTTGGGATCTATCCTCCGGGAGGGCACCAATCCCATATAATATTACTGATGCTATGCTTTGCTTATAGACAGAAAGCCTAGCACGGTTGTCTTTGAGAGGCTCTAGTAGCAGCTGATTGAGACAGATACTCACAGCCCAGCATTGGACTGAGGTCTGGATCCCTATGTGGAAGAGTTAGGGAAAGGATTGAAACATTGTACTTTCTATCCACCGGTCTCCCTCCCTCTGATTATGTCTTTCTTCCTGTCTTTATCTTCGTTTCAAGGCAAGGTTTTCCACACAGGATGGCATAGTCATCACGATTATGTACTTGAGCTTCTGACTTCCTGCCTCTACCTTCTGAGTCCTGCAATTGTAGATATTTGTGACCACACCTGGCTTTTGGCTTGCATGGATAATTTCTGGGGCTCACAGGATCCCCAGACCCAATATACACCAGAATACATTTTCATAAGTCCTATTGGTCAAGGACGCTCAGTCTTTCCCCAGAGTCTTGGGGCACCCCTATAGACACTAGATAGATGATATGGGTGGTGGGGTGTCCCATGTGAGCACCCCAGCCAGTCTCTGCCTCTCTCAAAGCACCAACTCTAGCATGTGCCACAAATTCTCTACTTGCTTGAGGATCACTTATCCCTCTGGTCTCCTTCCCAAAGAAGACAAGTCAGGAACTCAGATAGCAACAGAGTCACAGACATGGAGTCACAGGTGGTGAAGTTCTGTCTGCTGCCCCGAGGTCCTTACTCCCACTTTTTCTCAATTTCTAAGCACATTTCAGTGGCGTGGTTTTATAAAATTTGTTCTCCCTGCCACAGGACTGTATGTCCTCTGTATATAACGTTTGTGTGTATCTGAATTGTGGCTGTAAAATGCTGTTGGCCAAGCCCACGGGACTGTATACATACGGTCTGTGTATGTGGTTTACATGTTTTGGAGTAGGTGCCAGTAAGTGACTAACACATGAAGGTCACCATAGTACTGCTTTCTGGTACTTCATTTCAAGTGGTTGTCACCATCAGGCACTGAGGGACAGCTGTAGTGCTCAGTGAGATGACCGAGGGTGGAAGGTTATGGAGCTGGGTCAGAAGGAGCCAAAATTTCCCAGAAATCACCCTAGGGCACAGAGGAAGAAGTAACTTACAATGCCACCCCGACCCGAGAGAGTTTCATTACCACAAGGTGTGGTTCATCACCTCTGGTTATTTATAGCACAATGTGTCACCCTGTGTGTTTCTGCCTTTTGGGAGAATTCGGATAAATCACAGCAGGCATGATCCCCACCTGTCTCGGGTGCTAAGAAAATCCACAGAGGCACAAAAATGGTTTGACTGTGGCTGAGGCTTTGAGTAGGAATTTTGGCTTCCTGGGTACTGGGATCCTGCCAAATGGATCTTTTGAGCTCGTGGCACTGCCTCCCGTACAAGGTTCCAATCACCATGACTCTGGAACGGTGTGTACAGAAGCCATGGGGGAGCCCCTTTGTTGTATGTTTTCCACATTTAGAATGTGTTCCAGTGCAGCACCCCAGGGAATAATTCACCAAAAAATCAGAGTATAACGGGGCCCGGCCTACTGCTTGCCAAAATTGTATGGGGCTGCAAGTGCTGCTCCCTGCCTGTAAGCGTCCCCTGAGTACTGGGAAGGTGCTGAGTACTCTTCCATCTATACTCAATGCTATCTTTTCTTCAGTTGTCTCCCACCACCTGTCCTGCCTATATGTTTCAAGTTTGTGGAGAAACATGTGAGGTAAGCAAGCACTCTTCTAGAAGAGCCCCGAAGGACAACGTCATGTGGGCACTTGTGCCCCGCCCCAAAATGGGCCCAACAGAAGGCCATGCTTCTAGCCAAGAGGATTTGGAAAATGTGAACTATGGCCTTCCTGTTCAAGTGCAGGTTATCTCAAGACTTAGCTTTCCCTTCCATCCTTAGGAAAACTTCCCTTTGCAGCAGGGACTGCACACAATCCTGGTGGAGATGGGCATCTGGCAGGGAGCCCATGGCAGTATATGTCTAATTGCCAGAAAGTAGCTGAGGCCATCATCCATCTGCCCATTAGGAACTGGATCCTGCCAATAGTTGGTTCGCTTTCAGTCAAGCCTATGGAATAGATCCCATGGTCCCTAGGCGTCTGAAGCCTCAAATGCAACGGGGTTTCTGAAAGGCTGAGAAGTGGGTGCAGATTCCCTGATACCCAAAACCCTCAGAGTTCTAGTGTACATTCTCTTAAGCTCTTATGCTTGGACTGATTTGCTAAGGAGCAGTTGCTAATGGGGAAGACAACAGGAATACCCACAGCTTGTGTACAAGTGAGAGAAGGCCTGAGACAGCCTGCGGGGGTTTCCTGTGACCTGGGAGGCACAGAATGCGCTCACTTCTCAGTAAGACCCTGGGTGGAGTCCCAGGTTTGCAGTGAGTCATCGGTGTGGCTTGAAAAACTTCATGATGCCCTTTAACCTGAGTTAGTGCTTCTGTGAAGTCAATGGACACTGACCTTCAAGACTTGTTAAATATACAGCAATTTAAATAGCCACTGTGGCAACAACTGGAATCCTCTAGGCACTTAGGAAACAGTAGGCTTTACTATTAAGGTAGGTGACCTTGTTCCTACCCAAAATTCGCCTCTCAGGAGTTTCCCCACTGACTCAGGAGTCTTCTGGTCCTAAAAACATTATCTGCAGCTAAAAGATCTCTCCAGTAGGGAACACAAAAACCTCTGTTCTGGACGGGAGGCACATCAGACAGGATACATTTCTATAAACAATTGTACTGTGAGGAAGAGAACGCTGGCCTTATCAGTGCGCACAATGAGGCCATGTGGTATGGACAGAAGGTCAAATACACTCCTTCCACCGCCTCTATAACTCTTGTCTCTCCTGTATCCTCCCATCAGTTCCATCCGGCGAAATCTGCCTGTTGTCCTTGACTTACTTTTTAGGTCCTGGCCCCCTAAATCTGCCACTTGTCACGCATTTCCAATGTGCTGGGACCCTGTCATTTCTTTCACAGCCAGGCAGGGACAACAATTAAGTCCCATCCATGACCTAGTGAAATGGCGTATCCCAGCTCCACCGGGCCACAGAGGAGAGGCTCTGGGCACTGCCCCTTGTGCAGTCACACGCATGTACATTACTTTGGCCTTTCCATCAAGACCTCAAGAGGGGCCATTAAGCAAGCCCCACAACATACATACTGCACAAGTCCCAGGGAACATTCGTAAACAGTCTTGTGGAGCCTTCCTTGTCTATCAGCCATTTCCAAATGAAAAGATTTTGTAAGAGAATTTGCCTCACTTCCATACACCTTCCGTCTCACCCCCAGCCTCAGGAATCTCCACATTACTGTGAACTCTGCCTTCACTCAACAAAGAGCACCTCCAATTCTCCTCTCCCTTGGGGCCTTTGCACTTCCGGCTCCTCTCTGGACCCACCGTTCTCTTACAAGGGTTCACTTGCATTCTGGGTCTGTGAGACTGTAAATTAATTGCAGGCAATAGTTCTCCCCCGCACACACCACAAAAGCAACTCTTCTCCTGAAAGAGCGGCAGATCAGTGTGGATCCTTTTGGAAAACTTCATGTGTAGAGGAAGAGCCTTATGAAAGCAGGATGGGTCTGTGATGCTGATGCAGATGGCAGAAGTTTCCTCTATCCCCATGCGATCCTCTAGTCTTCCTCCCTCCCCCTTGCTGCTTGTCCTCCCATTCAATCCTAATCCACTTTCCAACCCATTCTTTCTTGCTACATCACTGCAGGCTTGTGGACATTTTCTGTTTCTGCTCTAATGAGTGCACACAACCCTACACACACCCACTCACACGCACACAGTGTTCTCTTCTCCACATACCTGCTGCACACTGACCTGTGGCCTCAGGAAGAGCCATTGTCAAAATTGCCCATATTCAGACACTGCTCTAGGGAACAGCTTTGCCTTCATGACCTGTCCCACTCTGGAGGCATCTGGGAAAAGGCTACACACTCCCCTTTTGCTGGCCCCAACAGGAAACCCAGACATTCGCAGAGCAGAAGGCAGACCCAGTTGAAGGGGGAGAGCAATCTGACTGAAGGCTTTTGGGAAATCCAGAAATGTCTGTAGGATGTTCAAATGAACACTGGGTAGTACTAGAGAGAGTTTGAGGATAGGGGAGGAGGGGGAGAGAAAGAGCGACAGAGAGACAGAGGAGGAGGGAGATGAGGTTCTGATGCCTGTTCTTCCTTTCCACTCTTCAGGTCACTGCTGGAAGTAGAAACTTTAGTGAGAGGATGTCACTCTCCAACTCATAAGAAGGCGAAGGAAGTGGTGTGACTCATCACAGCTCAAAACCAACAGGCCATGAAGGAATTTAAAGGAGTGGAGGCCTCAATATAAGGTGCCCTAACCTCTCTCTCCTTGCACAGCACACAGAGAAAGCCAAACAGAGGACCCCCATTCCCCATTCAGCAGAACTTGATGTCCCAGCTATACCACCTCACTCCTAATTGATTTGGCAGAAGGCCACTGCTTTTAGTGTCAGACTGGCACAACCCCCCTCAATTGTCCTTTTCATGGTGGACGCTTCATTATGCCTTAGGTCCTGTCCCCTGTCCATGGGTTCAAGGCAGGACCCACAGGTCACCCCTAATTAGAATCATAGTGTTCTCAGATTGCTCTCTTGTCAGTGGTACCTTCTATCTCTGTGACAATAAACAAGGTGAAACTGTTTCCATGGCTACCATTCCCTATCATCTCTGTACAGCGAAATCTTTCATTGAGCGACCTATGAATTTCTGTATACCTGAGCATACTTTGATTCCAAATCCCAGGGTACTGGGACAGGGCAGCCTGGTGGCAAGGTTCCTAAGGCCATCGGTGTCAGAAGGGGCTGCCTCCAATGAAGTGTCCTCCATGTACCCATCTGCAATGACACTGTCACCCTGACATGGTCCTCTCATCATATCCAACATGGTCAATTTTCAAAGCCCAGTGCAATAATGTGGGTGGACTGAATAGCTTCAGTCAGACAGGTCTGTAGGACATCATCAACCCTGAAGTCACAGGACAGACCTCCCAAATGCAGACCACTCTAATCCTGCCCTGCAAATTTCTTAAGAGCCAAACCCTTCTGAGCAACCATGCCCCAGAACACAGTGTATCCACTTTACAGGAAGCTGAACTCGGTTGTCTCCTGGTAGCCATGCTTAAATTTTGCAAACACAAGGTAGAGCCAGCAGCAGCTGCTCCTTTGTGGTTTCAAAGGTCACTGCAGCTGCCTGGTAGTGTTCCTCTTGAGTCCTCCCCCTCACAGCCCCCTCCACCACAGAATGCCTATCCTCACTCATACCAGAGAACTAATCCTCTGCAAAACATCCCTGATTCCATGGCAACCGCCCAGGCTGGAGAGTTTCCAGACTGAGCTGACAATCTCATAGCTTCTTGATCCTCTCTGCCCTCCCTGTGGCTTTACTGACCTCACCCCAGCCCAGGTAAGGGAGGCCACCTCTGAGTACTGCCTACCCAGATTAAACCCTGCCCCAGGATCTCAGCTTGATCAAAGGGACATTTTCTGAACATTTCTCATATGTCAGCCATCAAAGTGGCAGAACTGAAGGGACAGCAACAGCAAAATCAAGACTGAAGAACAATAAACAACAACTGAACCTCACACATGCACATATCTTCCTTGGAGATTCTTCCATCCATGGTCAATTGATGTTTAAATATAACATTATGGGGGGCTCTAAATTGTATTTCCAGGTTTTTTCTAGAGAACAGGCTCTGTGACTTCAAAAGAGTGTTAAAAGTTGAAAGCTAAAGGGCTAGGAAAAGGTCCCTCCGTGTGAACATAAGGAAAGCTGGCACTTGGATTAGGTTACAAATACTGTGCGTGTGTCTTGAAACTTATCAGCTCATCGCTTTCTGAGATGACTGGTAAGTTGTCTCGATCGTCAGGTAAAATTAAAATAAAAAAATTAAAAAATTTCTTTCTACTCTGTGCAATATGAGTCTATTTTTGTGTCTAGGAAAATCAGAACCATGTGTACCCTTGGAACCACACAGAGGCATGTAAATGCATGTTTGCAGAAATCCTGAGTAACGGGGCTGGTGATGGTGGAAACCACATGGAGGGGCTTCTCTTAAATCTGTCACCTTTCCCGTATTCTTTGGTAAGAAGGTACAGAAGGACGATATATGAGCATTACAAGATTTCAACAGGACCCATTGCCATGTGTCCTGCGAATAGATCTGTAAGCATTGTAATAAGCATCAGGCCTCCCACCTTTTAAAAGCTTCTGAGAAGCCGTAGGCCAGTCACAAGACCTTCCTGGGACCTGCCTATGCACATAGTCCTTCCCACAAACAATTACCTGTAATTTATCCAGTTGTTTCTCTGGGCTGACAGGATCTGGACTCTCCCCTCGGGAACACGCACTACAACTGAAGACTTGAATGCACTCATTCTTCCCTTAACCCTTTTCTCCCACAGCATCCAGTAAAGCCTAGGCTGCCCCCAAATGGCTTTCTTTTTTCCATATGTAATATTTTGATAATTCGATGAAATTTGAGACATTACAGGAAACATTCAAACTCACAGTGGGAGAATCTATCATGACACACCCTCTCCCACACCCTGAAGATCTCTGGGACCCATCATAATAGGTGAGTGTAGGTAACTTTTGCTCTTCACAAAATTCCAAAGGGGCAAACACCCATGCTTCTCACCCAGCTTCAGTGTCCCAATGAGCAAGCTACCTGTGACTTATCCATAGGAACCCGGGTTCATTCTTCATAGAATCGCAAGGATGGGCACACTGGTCCACTCTGTGGACTTCCATAAAATTAATACCGAAGACAAGATTATTAGAACAACAGATTTATTTCCTGATGGTTCTGCAGACTGGCAAGTGCAAGATCAAAGTGTGTCCAGGATTCGCTTCTGCCTAGCATCCCACCTTAGCCTTCTTCTCACTGAGCCCTCACACAGCCTCTCCTTCTAGCATTTGTGCACACACAGAGCAAGTTGTCTGCTGTTTCTTCACATGGTGACATTAATCCCTGTAGGTCAGCTTCCCACGTATGGCTAAGATCCATCTTAATTCCACACTTAAGGTTCCAAACCCAATAATCTCTGGGTTTAGGTGTCAAAAACAGCAACAGAAATTGTGAGGAGACATGATTCAGTCCAAGGCAGACTGAGAAGATCCTGTTGCTGACACTGACCTTCTGCTGTTTCTGATTCCCTGCTGTCAGATGACTGACATGGTTACATTACCTTGAGACAGTGACACATACCACTTCCCTCATCCTGTTTAAGCAGCCAACTTCCACAGTGCCATGCTGGTAAGGGAATGGACCAGTAGGCCTACCCACGGGAGCCAGTCCTCCATCGTCACTGCAGATGTCAGGGCCTCTCAAGCAGGGCCTGTCTTCAAGCAACTTACAGGACAAGATCTTGGCAAGGGCCGTTAGCTTATGACTGATTTGGGCTCCTGGGAAACCTGGTCCAGAAGCTGCATCATAGAGAGCTCAGGGGTTCTGTCTCCGACAGCTCTCCCATCTTGTTCTGCCCCCTGGTGGTAGCTCAGCATGGCAACAAGTGCTGGCCAGGGAACCAGGAGTTCTATTATGGTTGCTGGACCAAAAGGTGCACCTTTCCCCTGGTTAGCATAGGGACCTTGTGGGAGTTGGGTTACATGGACTAGAAAGGGACACAGCGAGGACAAGGAAACATATTCACCTCAGAAGGGAGGCCAGGACAGTTCTGAGCATTGGGCAAAATGTACCTGGCGATTTCGGATCAGCACCTCAGGGACTACAGATAGCCTGTCTGGAACGAAAGAATTTGTCTGGCAAATTTCCTCTTCAGTGACAGCCCCACGACAAGCATCACTCCAACTCTTCCCCCAATCTCCCTCCCACTCCAGGTCCAACTACAACTCTGTAGTGATGCCCATGGGGACCATCGAAGACAAGCGATGGCGGATAGCCACAAATAGCTTCACACAACACATGTAGTCAAAGGCCAAAGACGCCACCCTCCATTTTCCTCCGCATTGTGAAGCTACAAAGGCACTTCAAAATGGCACAGCATCATCCAAATGATCCCTCATGACTTCACCTACAGGATTTCACAGCTCAGTGTGTGAAACCCAGCGCAGAGCTCTATGTCGGGAGATCTATGATGGCACTGACTGCTTGAAACACAGTATAAAACGTCCCTGCTTAAGTGACACTAGACCGGAACTTTTGAAATAACCGGAGACAAGAAACCTGACAGGTAGGTGCACACTGGGATCGGGAGAGTCTGCTGAGGGCACCGGATCAAGTACTGTCCCCCCAAATGAGGTATGGCTAAAATTTAAGCACGCTTTCTTCTCACAGTGGGACCACTGAGTGTCTCTCTGCTCAGGAAGAGAACTAGTCTTGAGGCTTCCGGGGTCCAGTGGAGATGACGGGCAGAGATCGAGACAGAGGGTGTGAAAATCCAAGTGAAGTTGGAAGAGGAGGGAGGGAGGGACACGGAGGAGATAAAGATACAATGGAAGGGAGGGGAGGAAGTAACCTTGAAGTGAGAGACACGGGAAAATAGAAGAGGTCACTTATCAAAATTGTATCCACTGGTGGGGCTGAATGTACCAGACTGAAGCCGGGAGGAATCATGGGCATGGGAAGAGTGGGCAGTCACAGGAAGGAGCACTGTGGGAAGGCAAGGGGAGGAGCAAAGTGGGCAGGCCCTGTGAAGGGGCACGGTGGGTAGGAAAAGAAGGGGCAGAATGAGCAGGCCTAGACACAGGCCGAGTGGGCAGTCGCAGACTGGGCAGACTGGGCAGACTGGGCAGGCACTGTGAAGGGGCGTGCATAGCATTTATACTCAGCACAGAAATCAGCTCCACTGATCACTGCAAGGGAGTCCTAGGAGTTCCTCCAGACAGAACAGACACTCTGGTAAGGATGATCATCGTCCCCTTCTTTCCGCATCCTGGGTCGGTAACCTCATAGTATGTGGGCTGGAAGACCTTCCTGGGAGGCTGAGGTATGAACAGGACAGGTAGCCCCTCTTCTCCTTCCTCCACATCTCCAACAGCTGTATGAATGCACAGCACTGTAGGCGAATGTGGTTGTGCACAGCAGCCATGTTGGTAATGAGTGCGGCTTCAACTCTCTCTTTCAGATTGGGAGAAACCCAATACAATTCTCCCAGGATGGTGTGGTCTATGCTCACACCATGGAGAACTCATCCAACAGCCCAAGAGGGACCAGGGAGCCTGCTTCTCCGCGAAGGAGATGGAGGGGCCGCTTTCAGAGAGCCCTGGCAAGCATGTCCAAGTTCTTCAGGTGAGGACCCCAGCCAGTCCTTGCCTCTCTCTCCACTCACAGCTTGCCAGGCTGTCTCCCTTGCTCTCCCCCACACAGACCTCGAACCCTCTTCTCAGTTCCAGCAGGTCTAATAAGGGTCCACCTGTCTGTCTGTTTCCTCCTCAGGAGAGTACACCGATCAAGTCAAGGCTGAGAGCACAGTAGTCCTAGAGAGGGACCATGCACAGTGATCAAGACCTCCGGCACCTCAGGTCCCTGCTCTCCGAAGAATCCTGTCCCGTGATGTTGAAATAAATGCTGGCATAAATGTTCTTTGGCTTTGTGAAATTTCTTCACTTTTCACACTGATACTCACCTCAGATGCAATGACTGAGCTGTCAGATTTGGTGACACTAAGGGCATCAGGAGTGTAAATGGCAGGAACTAGTGTCTTTATTTGTTCTGAAAGGCCACTCACCAACACTCTTGAACCAGTGCTGCTTTCACGGTAATGGTAGCATCACTGTTCAAGGCACAGAGACCAGTCAACAGGACATTTCCCACAGATCCACCTGTGATCCCCAAGGGGCACCTGCATGTTCCCAAAAAAAAACAAGGATGGAATCGCTTGTGTCTTTGCCCCCTTTCATTGCAAAAATACCCTCATATGGAGTAATCCTGGGCCTTATTCATCAATTGGTCATGGAGGGGTAGAGGCGGGAGGATTACAAGGAGAAGGGTGCATGAACAGGGGGTCGGGTGGCCCTTTTAGAAAGACTCTCTGGTTCCTGCTATAGCCTTCTGTCTTCACAAACATTTCCCAGACAACACATTACACCTCAAGAGAGACAGCCTGCCAGAGAAAACCTTCGTGCCAACTACACATGGTTTTTCTGCCTGTGTGGGCATTTCGTTCTTCTCCTTGGTGACCTTGAATTTCAGTGTAACATAGTTTCCTCAGCACAAGGCTCCAAGGGAAGATAGAACACAACTGAACCCTTAATTTCATGTGGAGGAGGACATTTTACAAATCGCAACCGCTGGAGGTGGACAGATGGCTCTGGTAGAGAGGACCTGGCTCACAACGGAGCATGGTTCCAGTACCCAGACACCTGTCTCACCACCCTTTTGACCTCTGTGGACACTGGACACACACCCAGTCACAGATGTGTGCTATACAGCCATAGAGAGAAAATAAATATCATAATGGAAAATAGAGAAACTGCAACACCAGGTAGCAGAGAGCGGGACATTAACACACTAGACTTTAAAACTACGGGGAATTGGAATTCTTGGGACTCTCAAAATACATTGCTCTCTTTTCTGTGTAAATGGGGGCTTGTATCACACAGTGCCACCCAGAGTGCTGTCTCATCCTTCTAGAAATGGTGGAAATATTGTCTCCTCTTCTTGGGGACAACAACAGAAAGAGGAGCCATCTGCTTTCTATTGCTTTTTTCCCATCTAGGTGGGAATATCTTTTTGTTACATCTGGTATGTTCTGTAACAGTAGTGTTCCTGCACAATCATCACCCGCCCCCCAAACAAAACCAGACAGGTGGGAAGGACTTGGCATTTCGAGACAGAGATCATTCGATGGTGCAGGTAAGTAACAAGTGGACAGATGACATCCTTAGTGCTTTTAATGGGGCAGAAGAGCTTGCTAAGGTACCTATTAGTACTTTAGGATTGTGTGCTGTAGACAGTCCATCTCCATGAGTACTTTGGAGGAAAAAAATTACCATATATGGCATTTATTATGCAGTGTTCACTATTGGCAAGGGGTTACCTGCTGATAGACAACTGGGGATGTCTGGCACACCAAAGAAAGGACTTAGACTGACGGCCACATATTCATCCCCAAGAGCCCAACTCCAGAGAAAGTCAGAGATCATTCCCACAATCCCCACTACAGTCCTCCTCAGATTCTAGTGTTATGGTCACTCTCACCCCACCAGCAGACACTTCTCATTGATGTCTACACAGTATTGAACGGATTGAGCAATTTAGATACAATGCTCTCTGGAATATATATATATATATATATATATATATATATATATATATATATATATATATATGAGGATATGAGGGAGGTCCCAAGAGCACGGTGACCAGATCTGTTCATGGTTCTGTCTAGAGGCGGAGAGCTTTCCAAGGCACAGAAGCACACAAGTTAAATGTGCCCAGCAGTCTGTAAGAGTGAAAGGTCAGCTCAAAGGCCAGCTACTCTGCTCCTGATATCCACTGGAAGCTGCTCTATCTTAGCACAGGATATTGGCTCTTTCAAATCCATGTCATGCTGGCCCTCAAAACTGGGCAGGCCTATACTTCCATCAGGACCCTATCAACGCACACCACTTGTGTAGTTATGTTACACTGGACTGGCCCTCAGCTGCACCATCAAGGCACTCACTGGCTCTGATCCAGGCTAAGACACACTTGTCTCTCACTTCTGTCCACAGTGAGACAACACTCCACACACCAACAGAATCCTTTACTGCTGTTCACACAGCTTTGTCTTTCTTTTTTCATTCATGGGACTTCCCTGGAATCTTACTAATACCCTCATAAAGCACTGAGCTCTGTCTCTCCCAAGCCTTGGGAGACAAACCTCTGTTTTGTGCCCTTGCTTCAGGGGTCAATCTCTGTACAGTGAATAGACAGTTACTACCACCCTGCTACTCCTTAGAAATGATGGATGAAAGGACCCAGAGTGTGTAATGCACTAGCTGCATGGGTGCCAGAATCCAGAGCAGACACCACAGCTGCTGGAGGTGGGCCTTCCCTCAGACTCACCTCAGAGCCAAGAATGTCTACTCCTGGTTACTTCTCACGCCCTCTCTCCTCTCACAGCACAACTAAAGTGTGTGTCTTCTGCACACAAGTTCTCGCTCTCACAGCCTAAGTCCAGTATCTTGCCAGGTCCACGGAAGCAAGGTGTCTTCCAGGTATCCACAGTATCCCTCAGGGGTCTTTGGCAGTTTAACCGTCTCTAGTGCTGTAGGTCTCAGGTGCTGTTCCCTGACTTCAATAAAGCCTGCTGCTCCCCGATGCTCCCCTCCCAGGTTGCCGTGCCTCTCCTCTGGGCTCCCTGACCACCTGGTTCACACCATCACCCCATCACATCTGAATGCCACATCTACCTAACTTATTTACATGGAGAGCCTCAACCAGACTCTCAGGGGTGTGGCAGAGGCTGAATCTGGTGTATCCTCAGACTTCCAGCGCCCTGAACAGTGCCTCACGTATGGTAACCAGTCACTAGATGTATGTTAAATAAATGAGTCCATGAGCAAGGTGTCTAAGTCAAGTTTATTTCCCCTACATTCCAAAGCTCTGGGTTCATACAAGTAAATGTCACCTGGTTTTGTTGTGTGTCAGATTTTGGCCACATTTGTGTTTTGCCTCTTAATATCTCGAGCAGGGGATCAGTGTGTTGGAAATTCCTTCAAAACCTCCAAAAAAAAAAATAACCACTGACGCTTATGTCGTGTATTTGAAATATAAAGTGACAGTGTGTCACATGTGTTTTGTGTAAATGAATAAACCTCTCCTAAATAAGGAACAAGGAAACACTGGATGCATGCCAAGCATGAACGTAGATGCTCCTACTTAATCACACGCCTTAGAACAGAGAGCGTTTGGGAAAGATTTTAGTATGCCTTGACTTCCACGCTGATCTGACACAGTTCAAAGGGAGTCCCCTTTGATTGGTTTTGCTTTATGGTTCCTGGGATGGAGCCCATAGCCTTCCCCACGTGAGGAAAGACTTGCACCACTCAACCACCTCCTCAGCCTCCATTGCTTGATTCCCTCACAACCGTTCATCAACCGGAAAGGGGGTAGCTACAAAGCAAGCACGACCTTGCCGTGGGGATTGAGCGCCAAGTCACCGCGAAGCACAGAGAACTGGATGGAGCACAATACTGTGAATGCTTCCTGCCTCCGCTCTGCCCCTGCACTCTTTCCACATCAGGGCCTCAGGGCCCGCTGCTCCTGCACCCCTTGGACTATCAAAACCAAAGCAAGGAAGCCTCAGCATCAGCCATCCCTGGTGGCAGCAGAAGCCCTGACTCTGGCCTGAGATTGTGACTGGCACCGGCACTGTCCCCGGTACTGACCATCGTTACTCCTGCATGGCTCTAGCCCTTCCCTGGCACTTGCATTGGCACTGGCGCTGACACTTGCTTCAGCCATGGTACAGGCCCTGGGACCGGAATTCGCACTAACACTTGCACTGGTCACATCATCACCAGCAGCTGCTTCTGGGCCACCGCTCAGCACCGGGCACTTTCTCCTCTTCTTGCAATGCCTCATTTACTGCCACAGCAAGGCTCTGGGCCGGATGTCATTCACTTGGGCCACAAACTCCAGGACTTCCATCTGTCTTGTTTCCTTTGAAATCCCCACAAGAATACCGAGAGCAAGGGAGCGCTGGTGGACACCTACCCTCTGTGCAC
This sequence comes from Rattus rattus, assembly GCF_011064425.1. NCBI lineage: Eukaryota > Metazoa > Chordata > Mammalia > Rodentia > Muridae > Rattus > Rattus rattus. The sequence continues at coordinate 60,725,871 of NC_046172.1, forward strand.
CAGATGCTTGTGCTGCACACAAGCTCTGGTGGTGTGTTTTGTGACGGCTCCCCAAGGACGGGATGCTTTGGGGCGAGCATACCTCCACACCCTCCACACCTCCCAGGACACCTCCTCTGGGACACAGCTGGCCTGCACGAAGATCAAGTCCGGGATACTCATCTGAAGGCCAGTCTTTGGCGTGCCCCTGTTGCCTGTCATGCCCCAGAGGCAGGGCAGGATGGATTTTTGGTTTTCCTGTGCGGGACATAGGAGTGCTCTGGAGGGCCAAGTTCCTTCACCTAGACCCAAAGACTAACTCGGGGAGGTCAGAGGCTCTCTTGACAATCTCGGGGAAGAAGCTCCTGCACCTTTAGGATGACACACTTCAGCATGTCTGCCCTTTTGATCCACACCGTCTTCGCGTTCTTAACCAGCAGGTACTGCGCCAGCAGCAGCTCAGCTACTTTCTAGCTCCCGGGGCCTCTGGGCATGCGCGCCAGGGGTGGTGGGGCCCGCGGGGTGCTCGGCGGGGGAACCCCTAGGGGCTTGTGGGGTCCACAAAGGAGCTCGCAGAAGCGCCTGGGCGGGGGCTACGTGCCTCAGAAGAAGTGCTCTCGGGGCTCGGGGAGCACTTAGTGTCCCCGCTGCAGGCGCCCCCGCGGGGTTTCCTGGACAAGGAGGAGAGCAGAAGGAGGCCAGGGGGCCTCTGAGACCCGCAGGCCCTGGGTGCCACCTCTACCGCGGACGTTCTCACCTGCGGCTTTGGCTGGCCCAGGAAGCAGGAACTCGGGGAGGAGATGCGCGTCCACGGGCATTCGGCGGCCGGCCCGAGCGAGCGCTGGCTGCGAGGCCGCGAGGACCGTGACGTCGCCGCGGACGCTGCGGCGGCCGCCGAGAACACCCGCAGCCCCCGGCTCTGGAGTCCCAGGCCGCGGCCCTCAGACCCCAAGGACCAGGAAGCGGGCAGGGGAGGGGGCGCAGCCTCCGCCGCCTGGCTCTGCGGCCAGAGAGCTGTGGGAACGCGCTGGCGCCGTCCCGCAGTGCCTCTGCCGGCCGGGGCCCGTACTGCAGCCCGGGGCCTGAAGGATGCGGGGGTGCTGCTCCCAGAGGAGGGGTCCCTGGTGCCAGCCTTAGAAGTGACCAGAAGCCTGGGGACCACACTTGGAGCAATACTCCCCCACCCCCCACGGTTGCCTCTCACTGGGAAGACTCCTGTCTTTGGATCAGCTGTGTCTCCCTCTCCCTGCCACTGGAGGAGGAGGCTCCCTGGGAGACAGATGCCTCTGCCCCTGAGTGGAGGCCTTACTCCAGCAGCAGGCCCTTGTACTGGCACTTCAAGTGCTCCACTTAGAGCCTCTTTGCTCATCAGTGTCTGGCCCACAGAGAGCACTCGGTGACTGCTCCTTTCTCTTGGTCTGTCTCTTCACTAACTTCATACAGTGCACACACATTGCTTGGCTTAGATCACCAAAAACGGCCTGGAGGAAAAACACAGCCCTCCCTGGAGATGTGCTGGTGTCTCCTTTCCTAACTTTTGGCCAGTACACCGGGAGGGCAGGGGTGATACCATACCCCTCTGGTGTGTTACTTCTCCAGGAGATAGTCAAGAGGAGCGCTGATTATAATCTAACTTTCCAAATTTAATGGTGTCTTGGTTCCCTTGGTTCTCTGCCTCCCACCTCACCGGGCCTCGTGCCCCCTTTAATAAAGCTCGGGATCACTATCAACTCCTGGAGAGCCCACAAGGAACAAGAGGTGGTCTCCACCCAGCAAGTGCTGCCTTTTTGGCAACATGTCTAAGAGATTAGAATCGCATTTTCCATCCTACCCTTTCTAGACCATAACCATCCATCGTCTTTTTCTTAACATTGGTACCTAGCTCCACATCCCAGTACAATGGTTCCTACATTTCCACTTGATTTCTGATGCTTCTGTTGCCAGATTTCTCCCACTGCTGGCCTGCTATGGAGAGTTGAACATCACTTTTCTTATCTGAGTAAAATAGCACCCCCCCCATCATTTTTTCCTTTTAAATCTTTGGAAAAGGTATGTGTTGTATAAGAACATCATAGTCAAAATCTGCCCACATCAATGGACACTTGGCTTGCACTAGAATTGCTTGCTCTGTAGATACCACTACAAGGAAGGTTATCATCTGGAAAATGTGGAGGCTTGTCAACCAGACACAGACACACACACACACACACACACACACACACACACACAGACAGACAGACACATACATAGACACAGGCACACACACATAGAGACACACACATACACACACAGACACACTCACAGACACACACACATAGATACACACACACAGAGACACACACGCAGACACACAGAGACACACACACACACACACACACACACACACACAGGCACACACACAGGCACACACACACAGACATACACACAGTCACACAGTCACACACACACACAGACACACACAGACACACACACAGACACATTTACACACATACAGACACACACAGACACACACACAGAGACACACACAGACATACACACAGACACGTATACACACATACAGACACACAGACACACAGACACACACACAGACACATATACACACATACAGACACACACAGACACACACACAGACACACACACAGACATACACACAGACACGACACACACACACACATACAGACACACAGACACACAGACACACACACACAGACACACATACACACACACACACACACACACACACACACACACACACAGACACACACACACACACACACAGACACACACACACAGAGACACAAATACATAGACACACACATGGACACACACAAACATATACACACTCAGACAGACACACACAGAGACACACACAGACATACACACAGACACGTATACACACATACAGACACACACACACACAACACACACAGACACACAACACACACAGACACACAACACACACAGACACACAGTCACACAGACACACACACTCAGACACACAGACACACACACAGACACACACTCAGACACACAGACACACACACACAGAGACACAGACACAGACACACAGAAACACACAGGGACACACACAGACACACACACACACACACACACAGACACACACACACAGACACACACACAGACACACACACACACACACACACACACACACACAGACACACAGACAGACACACAGACACACACAGACACACACACAGAGACACACACACAGACACACACAAAGAGACATACACACACAGACACACACACACAGACAAACACACACACAGACTGTAGATTTCTGGTGTCCTTTGAGCTAGCTGTCTAATTATTGTTGTTTATCCGGGTCCAATTCAAATTGGTTGAGCCCTAATGCCTGTGGCCCTTTCTACTGTACCAGGAAGTGAGTGCTAGGTGCTATAGGCTCCAGGCACTGGAGTGGCCCAGCAGGGCCTAGCAGGAAATTGCATTCATTCCATTCCATTATTTAGGTTATTATGGTGCTCAGGGAAGGAGGTCAGAGGCCACCAAGACAAGCTCCAGCTGCCTGTGAGGCTCTGCTCTCACTTCTGCAGCTGCTTCTGAGCTGTCCTACCTTCCCACCACACTCCCAACTCTGTAATGTAGGTCTCTTCTATAGAGCCACACAGACCCTTCTTCTCTGGCAAGTGTTTTCATCTTTTCACATCCCTGCCATTTCTAAGAGGTCTGATGGCAGCCAGGGAGGGAGACTGCTTTCTCTTACTCCCACACCCCAGGTCCTTTCTCACCCTACAGGTAGGAACAGGTCATTTGCACCCAAGACTTTTGAACTCTTAAAAGGACCCAGTCACCCTGTGGACTGCTCAGGCAATCTTGATACACAGAGCGCTTAGTCTAAATGACAGCACCATTTCTGCCTCCAGATTGAACCCTCACCCTCAAGGGAGTTATCCACAGAGATAGTTGTTTTTATGAGACCAACCGCTGTAGAACGCTATTTGCACATGCACTTTAAATTCCCCTCCAAGGTGTTTCATTATTAATGATTCTCTCCTCAGATGGCGTTTCAACTTTAAAAATGAGGAAAGAAGGAAGGAAGGGAGGGAGGGAGGGAGGGAGGGAGGGAGGGAGGAAGGAAGGAAGGAACGGGAAAGAGTGCTGAGGAAGCATGCCACAAACTCTGGCTGCACATTCTGCAGAGTTCTGCCTCAGTACACAGTCTCCTCTCATTCCCCTCTAAAGGCTGCCTTTGGGTACTTGATGGATTCTACCAGTGGTTTGGAGACTTGTTTCTTGGAGCCTACTGCCTCCACTGTGATCCTTGCGCCAGCTCTTTTCTGTTCCTCTCTGCAAAGCCAGCACCACCCCAGAAAGATGTCTACTACTTACGTCTGTCCAAGAGCACACCATACTGGGCTCTGAAGTCCACAAAAGAGGCCAGAGGCCAAGGCCAGAATGCTTCCCACCACCCAAGAGGTACCAGCACACAAGGACCCAGGCTTACAGTACCCTGATGCTATGCGTGTTTATGGTGTGTGGATGGAGTCACATTTCTGTCTTGCTCTGACTTTCTCTGTGTGCAATGGCTGAGACTTAGGCACTCCAAACTTGACCATTGCCACGGACTGCTGATGTTGGCCTGCTCTGGGAAAATAAAGAGATTGGAAAGGGCAAAGAAACATTGACATCCTCTTCTGAGTCAGGAATTCACAGGGTGACAATTCTTTTCTCAAGTGGTCAAACCAGTGGGAAATGCTGTACAGAGACAGGTTTGAACTGACATATCAGCCAAGACAATTTGATGGGCATCAAAGGTGGTAAAAGACTAGGAATGGGCTTATAGTATTTAGTGACATTTTTAGTGCATAAGCACTTGCTAAAAGAATTTACCTGTAGATGGGGATCCGGGCTCTGGTTGCCAGGTAAAAGGCAGGATGCCCAGGCAGACTTGACTTCAGGGGTACAGCAAAGATCTTTTTGGAGTATACTTTTCCTATGTGGAGAGGCAGACTTTTAGGAGCGCAACTTCAAAAGCCTGAATAGTTATTATTTAGGTGAAAATAAAATTTATCTAGATGCCCTGTTACTGGGTTTGCAGAGTCTGGAAAAATCCTCAAGCAATAGTCAGACATACTGGAAATGTGAAGAATTACTATTGCCATATTATCTCTAAGAACCAGTGAAATAAGAATGCTAGAGATGTTTATGAGAAGAATCTTTGAACATCTACACTGTGACTAAATGCCCCATGCAAATTAAAAGATTGGGGCGTGTGTGTGTGTGTGTGTGTGTGTGTGTGTGTGTGTGTGTGTGTGTGTGTGTGTGTCTGTTGACATGAATAAAAATGTGTTCTTTGGTAACAAAAATGAAATCTGATCATGAAACTGCAGGCAACTGCCGTTCCAACAAATGTGAGGGCTTGGCATGAGTTCTGGACCTCAAAACCAGAAGCTTCTACAAAGTGATTTCTAGGCAGGCCTACCCTGCTGGTGACTGTCTCAAACTAAATGTCCTGGAGCAATATTTTGAATTTTATACCACTGAGCAAATTAAAGCAGAGAGCAAATAGTGCACAGTTGTGAGGGAAAGTCCATCAGTGTAAGTGCATAAAAGTAGGTCTAAAGGGATACACAGTGAGCTGCTTCAGTCAACTTTTTGAGTGACACCTTTGATTTAGGCATTTGAAACTTACTTAAACTTTAAACTTACCTAAACTTTCCAAATTATATGTCCACAATTTCAGAAACCTGTTGATATATCTCACCTTGATACCACGCAGTCAGACCTAGTCTAGGTGTTCTGTCATTGGAAATGGGTCTGGGTTTGGCACTGTGTAGACCAGGCTGATCTCTACTTCTGGTGATCATCTAGCCACTGCCTCACCAACTCTGGGGCTGCAGGCATGTGCACACAGCCTTGGCCTCTATGGGTGCATCTTTAAATCACTTATATTAATGCATGTTTCCCTCCTAGTCATTCTCTTCCACAGTGACATAACAACTGGTTATGTGCACTGCTCTCCGTTCTACAGGAAAATCTTCAATCCATGAGTTCTCCACCTTCTCTACAGGGAAACTCCAAATATCTAGGACTGCTAGCCAAAGTGTCGTCCAGAGGTGATGGGATAGTATGGCACGATTGTGCCCTCACTGAAAATAATCATGGCAAACACAGCGTTAAGTCTGCTAAATTCAGAAACGCTCTTTCTGATTGGCTTTTAGGAACGTATAGTTCACAAGTGCAAAGTCTCAGGTTCAACTAACACCATTAAAATACAAATAAATAAGTACCCATAGGGAAGAAAAGAATCAGAAACAGAGAGATTGAGAAGCTGAGTGGAAATACAAATTAAAAATGAAGCTGGAGTATAGATTCGTGTGAGGGTGATTTTGTACTGAGTTGATTCAAGTGTCAGTTTCATTCTCTAAAATGCACAAATCCAGGTGGTAGTCAAGAGATAGCTGATTATTGCAAAATGCACTGGACCTTGTAGGAGAGCACAGATCAGAATGCGGATAATGTCAGTCAGTCCCAGAAAGAGCCCTGTGTTCCTCTCTACTCAGTACCCACTGCCCTCCCCAGGTACACCTACCTTCCTTTCTTCTTTGTGTCAGCTTAGATGAGTTTTGCCCATTCTGTCCCTGTTTACTTACTGAACCATCAGATGTTCTTTCGCCTGACTTCTTTTTCTTTTTAAATTGGGCAGTGTTTTATGTTTTAGTTTCCTTTACAATTTAATAAACGCTTCTTGATGACTGCACATGGGTAAGGCTGCTTGGTAGATCAGAAAGATCACAGCGATGGCGTTTTGCTGACAGTGAGTAGTCTCAGGTAGTGAGTGGAATGACTTGTATGAAGTCACTGTCAAACCAGCAAGACTGCATTTATGCACCCATCATTTTCAGGATTGTTGGTAACTTGAGCATACTTTCCCCAAATAACCTTGCCTCCTTGTGTCACAAGGCCCACTCCCTCACATGCACTTCAATGACCATACCTTTGGTGCTCACACCCAGGGTTGTATATAATGGGGTGGATGGATTCTTTTTCACCCCGAGTATGGGCATGAAAATGGTAGCTTTCAGCTCAGGGTGTATGACATAGGCTTTTTTGAAATGTAGACCCATCAGCCTAATGGGCCTTTCATACTTAGGTGGTTTTCTTGTAAAACCGTCACCAGCAAAGCAGACTTTTGTAAGGATTCTGTTCCATGACTTCTTTTTAATTTTTCCTGTTTGAATAACTTTCAATACTTCTGATTCTCCTTGGGCATGAACTTTGGGTAGAGGGACCTCCCATTTTCCCGCCTTTACTTTGCGTTTCTGCTTAATTCTGTTAGAAAGTATTTTTGCTCTCCAGTACCACTCTCTGTCCAGCAGGTAGGCAGGGACTGCTCCCTGTGGAGTCTTTCTTTTTTCATGCATCGTTTTCATTTGGGTTTTCTCAGCCTGGCAGTGTTTATGGGAGAGCTTTACCTACAGGTCATTTTTTTTTTTTTGCCTTCTTTGAACATTCACAGTCCTTCCGGCCTTTCTTTCTCTTTTTCCCATGGTAGTCGAAACCATATCCGTATCATTTGCAGTGCAATTCAATATATTCATTTTGTGGCATGATGACAGCCACAGAGCAGCCATCCTCGACCTCCTGGGTTTCAAACACCTCTTAATTTCTGGGTGTCACTGGCCCATGATGAGCCTGCTTTGCTCAGGCCTAAACAGGAAAGGCTGACTTCTTTTTCTTAGTATGACGGCAATGATCCACATTGCCTTCCCTATTTCTGACTGGTATCCCACTTGTCGATGAATATACATCCCCCCCCCCGAAGATGGGTATTCTGATCACCTGTCAGGTCTGTGCCTCCCTGTCCTCAGGAGATGTGTTTCAAAGTCAAGATGTAACACACGTTAGACCTAACACTAGGCCAAACAAGACCAATATTTACTGCTTACCTAGGCATTTTTTTCAATGCGAGGTTAGTCCCTGAAGGAGAAAAGACTCCGCAGAGTGCTTGGCAACATGTGAGGCAGGACAACCCACTGAGATTTGTGAATGGTGCTGAAGGAAGGATCAATTTCTTGCAGACCACTGGAGTCAGAAAAAATGGGGGAGGAAATGCCATGTTAGCAGATTGCGGGAGAGGTTGCTAAGAGAGAGATTAGCGAGGTGGGATATCAGGCAAGACTTTTCCAGGGTCGAGGTTGGGGGATAGGAGCCCATTCCTGCTCAAATATTCTATTGCGAGGACTCCTTTCATATGTGGGGGAGAGAGATTATCCAGTCACAGCCTGCAAGCAGGGGAAACTAAACAACCATGTGCATTTGAGTCGCTCCTGACCCATACTCCTGGCAAAGGAGAGGGAGATGTGATCCTGAGAACAGGTGGGAGCTCTGACATTAGGGGATGCAGCTTCCGTGATGAATACACTTTCATAGGCACAGTTAGGCCTAGGCAGCAGCTTCTCCATGAGAGGTCCAAGGGGCAAGTAGTAGTCCTAATGGGGGTTGGTGTGGTTGAATTCCTAATGTGGGAATGCGCGTGCCACTTAAGGTGTGGTCGGCTGCTTGTGATGTGCACAACAGGATCAACGAAGGCTGTGACCCAAGAGCCTAGAATATGGGTGTTGTCTGAGCCATAACCATCCATTGGGATAGGAGGGTTGTTTGGCTCTGAACTTGAGCCTTGAAGACCAGTACAATTCTTGGGCCAGATCCAGGGCACGGTCAAGTCCAGAAAGTCTATCATCAACACTCATATGAAGATAAGTCAGAAAATGACTACAAACGGGGCTAAATTATTTCCTGCTCAGCCTGATGTTCAGTCTGATAGTACTGAAATGTGCCTTGCCTGTGGGAGTGTAGAGGAATAGTTGCACCATAACAACAGGATCCTGTTGGAAATTCTAGGTAGGCTATTAATTGGAAAACCAGGCCCTCAATACAGGCCGTAAATCAGGGAGCAACACCAGGCCAGCTCTAGATGAAAAAAATATGCAGGAATATTTACAAGATTTTAGAGATTGCTTTGAATCTTGGGTGTCTACGTAGAACAATGGTGGCCTTCTATGTTCAGCTCAGGGGCGTCTGAGAGGCAGCCCGGATTCAGCACTGTGAGTGGTGAACAAGTAGCATCAGTCATGCTATCATAAAATGTTGACATCATGGCCGTCTTGGAGTCTGTTTTACCTCTCTGCAAGCCTTGCATACTGTTACACACTGGTCTCTGTACAAAGATCAGTATTGCCTGAGAGCAAGGACTTGACATCATTTAACTTTTAAAACCATCATAGCTGATGAAAGTTTTAGAATACTAGCACCTACTTTCTAGAGAAATACTGCCAAGTGTTTCCTGTCCCATCTATGGTCAGGTACCCTCGGTGTCCTGTGTGCACTGGGGCAAGTGTCATTCCTTTGTGGATTAGATAGGATTGGGACAAAATACAAGCTCCAGTAGCAGCATTCTAGTATAGGGGTGCATCAGAGAGACCTCAGGGCCTGGAGCTCCAAAATGTGTCTATTGGAGGATCAAAGTTTGCAAATGTAAAAAATCCCCCTCGGGTTCATTTAGCTTGTCCAACATTTAGCAGGGATTTTACATACCGAAGCTTACTTCAGCATCAAATGTTATCAACAGCTACTTTCCTGGCCTTATGGTCATTGTGAAACCTGCCAGAATATTGATGCTGATGCAGTACATTTAGTGATCAATCATCTTTGCACTGCCGTTAACAAGTTCCGTACGGATGCATCTTAGCAGAGGAGGGAAGCCTCAGAGTTTCAGACTGGAAAGGCAAAGGAAAACCTCACAGGTTCTTTCCAGCTTCTGGCTATTATAAATAAGGCTGCTATGGACATAGTGGAGCACGTGTCTTTGTTATATGTTGGAGCAACATTTGGGTATATGCCCAGGAGTGGTATAGCTGAGTCCTCAGGTAGTACTATGTCCAATTTTCTGAGAAAACTTCAGACTGATTTCCAGAGTGATTGTACCAACTCACAATCCTACCAAAAATGGAGGAAAGTTCCCCTTTCTCCACATCTGAATAAGCATGTTTTGTCACCTTAGTTTTTTATCTTAGCCAATTTGGTATCAGGTGGAATCTTAGGGATGTTTTGATTTGCATTTCGTGATGACTAAGGATATTGAACATTTCTTTAGGTGCTTCTCAGCCATTTGCTATTCCTCAGCTGAGAATTTCTGTTTCGCACTATACCCTATTTTTTTTGTTGGATTTTTAAATTTACATTTCAAATGTTATTCCCTTTCCCGGTATCACTGACATAAGCCCCCTATCATATCCTGCCCCTCCTTCTATGAGGGTGTTCACCTCATTATCCATGCACCCTTCCTGCACTCCCTGACCTTCCCCCTACACTGGGGTGTCCAGCTTTGATAAGCCCTGGGTCAAGACCACTGTCAGGGGGGCATCTCCATCCATTAGCCATTCAAGTTAATTAAAAAAAAAAAAAAAAGACCAAGGGCTTCTCCATCCATTGGTGCCCAACTAGGCCATCCTCTGCTGTATATGCAGCTGGATCCATGTATACCCCACTTTTTTTCCATCTTTATTAACTTGGGTATTTCTTATTTACATTTTGGTTGTTATTCCCTTCCCGGTTTCGGGCCAACATACCCTAACTCCTCCCCTCCCCTTCTCTATGGGTGTTCCCCCTACCCATCCTCCCCCATTACCGTCCCCTCCCCCAGCAATCATGTTCAGTGGGGTTCAATCTTGCAGGACCAAGGGCTTCCCCTTCCACTGGTGCTCTTACTAGGATATCCATTGCTACCTATGAGGTCAGAGTCCAGGGTCAGTCCATGTATAGTCTTTAGGTAGTGGCTTAGTCCCTGGAAGCTCTGGTTGCTTGCATTGTTGTTCATATGGGGTCTCAAGTCCCTTCAAGCTCTTTCAGTCCTTTCTCTGATTCCTTCAACGGGGGTCCTGTTCTCAGTTCAGTGGTTTGCTGCTGGCATTCGCCTCTGTATTTGCTGTATTCTGGCTCTGTCTCTCAGGAGAGATCTGCATCCGGTTCCTGTCAGTCTGCACTTCTTTGCTTCATCCATCTTATCTAGTTTGGTGGCTGTATATGTATGGGCCACATGTGTGGCAGGCTCTGAATGGGTGTTACTTCTGCCTCTGTTCTAAACTTTGCCTCCCTATTCTTGTTCCCCTTTTAAAGAAGGAGTGAAGCATTCACTTTTTGGTCATTCTTCTTGAGTTTCATGTGTTCTGTGCATCTAGGTATACCCCACTTTTTAATAGGGTTATTTGACTGCCTGGAGTCTAACTTCTTGAGTTTTTTGTATATATTGTATATTAGACCTCTATTGGATGTAGGATTGGTAAAGATCTTTTCCTGATCTGTGTGTTGCCATTTCATCCTATTGGCAGTGACCTTTGTCTTACAGAAACTTTGCAATTTTATGAAGTCCCTTTTGTCGATTGTTGATCTTAGAGCACAAGCCATTGGTGTTCTAGGGGTTAATTTCTGTTGCAGATCATCAAGTAGTTGAGTCCAGGATGGCCTCATGGCTGACCAACAAATAAAATCCAGGTGCTTCCTCCTTTATAGTTGTACCAATGCCATGAACTTCGAGAACGGGTCCCAAGAAATTGTTCGTTCTCGCTACAGCTTAGCAGGCTTGCCCAAGACTAAAAAAACATTTATTCCACACCGAGAATGTGTCTCAAAGTATCCCAAATATTCCAAAGTGGCAAACTTCTCAGAACTGCTAGACTTTTGCACAATTGCAGTGTTCCTTCAAACCAAGCTCAGGTACCATGGATCCAAAATGAAATGACAGAGTGATCTGCTCACAAGTCTGGAAAACATAAATGTAGGAGGGAAAATTGGGTACTTGTCTGGGGAATACAGTGTTCTAGAAGGACCATTGCAAGAGGTCAGAAGAGACAGTCTCCAGGTCATTAACCAGGAGATCACAGGAAATACAATCTGATTCATTTTTGGAATGGGAAACTGTCCTTTAAAATTAGTGCAGACAGGAATAATAGCCTATCATCTCCCTTACAATTCTCTGACTGAATGAAGTACTTCAACAGTACAAAGTGATTGAGATTATTATAGATTTTATCTTTTTATTTTTAACAAATAAACTTTTGTTATGAAAATACAAATTAAAAAATACCACACACCTAAATTTTCCCAGTCCCAAGGTCTACTCAACTTAATGAACGTACATACAGTCAGAACCAGTATCGAAAAGAGAAGCTGTAAATCATCACATTAAATCTTATTCTTTAGGTGTCAAATACATTTCATCCACTTTTCCACAAACATTCACACGTGTGTATTGGCTAGTTTTATGTCAATTTTATACAACCTAGAGTGATTTTTGAAGAGGGAAACTTAATTGAGAAAACGCACCATTGTTTGGCCTGTGATATATTTCCTTGATTGATGGTTGATGTTAGAGTTCCCACCCCAATGTGGATGAGACCATCCCTAGGCTGATGGCCCTGAGTTCTACAAGAAAATAGGCTGAGCAAGCCATGAGGAGCAACCCACTAAACAACACTCCTCATTGGCCTCCGCATCAGCTTCTGTCTCCAGATTCTTGCCCTGCTTGAATTCTTGTCCTAATTGCCTTTGATGGTGGCCCGAGATATGGAAGTGGAAAAGAAATAATCCATTTCCTCCCTGAGTTGTTTCTGGTCACAATGTTTTATCACAGCAAGAGAAATGCTAGCTAAGTCACTACGATAGAGTTGAGACAAGAAAAAGAATTATCTTTACATGCTCCTTCATATCTCATGCGTGCGCTCCTTCCTCAACCTGTAACCCTAAGCCCCTTTTCTTCTTCATGTTCTACTGTACTGAGCATGTCTACATTACAACCAGCTATATTTTCCCTCCCTGTTTTTACACCCTTTGAAATGAATGTGTAACTGTATATTTTTAAGGTATACAATGTAGTAACCTGTCATATTTATATTTTTATGATCATGAATACCAAGGGCAATGCAGAGGGAAGGACAAATGGCTTTAGAACTCGGGGATGCAGCTCACTGTTTAGCACAATCAGGATAGGTAAGCCTCAGTTGAGGCTTGGCCCCAAAATCTAAAGGTCCTGACGACTTCATGTTATTATGGAGTTCTGCTCTGTTTGCTCTCCTCACATCACCCTTGATCTAAGAATTGCATAAAAACTCTCAGGACTCTTTAGCCCCTCACTGGGCAGAATCTATGGCATTCACAATAATAGTGTTTAATCACTTTCAGGCATTGCTACTAGAGCAGATTAGTGATTCAATCACTACTCAAGGAAAGAACTTATAGATGTAAATTGTCAGCAGGGACCACCACTCTTAGAAAGCATTTGGAAAAGTAATATTGTTAGTCAAGCTAGACTAGGATGTTTTTGCTACCAGCTCTGGTGTAGAAAATCATAGGAAACAATTTGAAGTTCAGAAAGGCAAACTTTTCCCTCCACCCCACCCCACTCACACCCAGAGATGGCATGAGCCCCAGGAGTTATGAAAACACCAGGCTCACAGGTGAGTTCCCCACTGCCCCAATTCCTGACCTAACTGGGACATCCCCCAGGACCCAAGTACGCAGGACCTCCACCTTGCCAAAGACACACCTTCCTTCTGATTCTCAACTGCCTCCAGGAACAGATCCTGTGCTACAGCATCCACGACTCTGCCAACACCCAGAGTAAGCTTGACTCCCAGGAGACCTGCCACAGCCAGGATCACAGATCAGATGCTCCAGAGCCCCTCCCACACCCAGAGACAGCTGGACCCAAGGATGCTCAACACAAACAGGATCACAGGAGGGAACAGGCTCCAGTCAGAGACAGCAAGGCCAGTTAACACCAGTGACAACCAGATGGCAAAAGGCAATCTCAAGAACTTAAGCAACAGATACCAGTGTCGCTTGGCAACGACAGAACCCTGTTCTCCCACTACAGAAAGCCCTGTATACCCTAACACACCTGAAAAGCAAGATTCTGATCTAAAATCCTGTCTCATGTAGATGATAAGAACTTAAAGTGGACATCAATAACTCCCTTAATAAATATGGGAGAACACAGGTAAACAGGTAGAAGTTCTTAAAGAGGATACACATAAATCCCTGAAAGAAATACATGAAAGCACAATCAAACAAGTGAAGGAAATGTAAAAAAAAAAATCCTTAGTCATCAGGGAAATGCAAATCAAAACAACCCTGAGATACCACCTCACACCATTCAGAATGGCTAAGATCAAAAACTCAGGTGCAGGATTTGATGGTGAGTTTGTGGAGAACGAGGAACACTCCTCCATTGTTGGTGGGATTGCGAGCTGGTACAACTACTCTGGAAATCAGTCTGGTGTTATCTCAGAAAATTGCACATGCACTAATAAGTGGTTACTAGCCAAAAAGTACAGTATACCCAAGGTACAGTCCACAGAACTTGAAAAGTTCAACAAGCTGAAGGGTCAAATGAAAATGCCTCAGTTCCACCTGGGAGGGAGAGGAAAGCAATCACAAGGGGAAGGGAAAGGGAATGCAGGTGGGGGAGAGGGGAACATGATCTGGTTTTGGGTGGGAGGAAAGGACTGAAGCCCTGAGGGCCAGCAGAAAGAATGGAAACAGGTGACCTTGGTAGAAAGTAGGTTGGGAGGACCCTCTAGAATGTACCAGAGACCTGGGAAGTGAGAGACCCTCTGGACTGAAAGGGGGGACCCTAGATGAAAGGCCCTACAGTGGGGAGAGGGAACTTATTGAATCTACCTTCAGGAGAAAGAGAGGGCATCAAGTGAAGGATGGAGTTGTCATCCTACAGTCAAAACTCTGACCCATAATTCTTCCTGTCTGAAAAAAATACAGGGATGGAAAAAGAAAAGAGTCTGAAGAAAGGGTCCAGTGACAGGCCCAAAATGGGATCCACCTCAAGGGGATGTCCCTAAGGCCTGACACCATTACTGAGTCGTTGGGCCATTCACAAAAAGGGATCTATCATGACTGGTCTCTAAAAGACCCAACAAGCAGTCTAAAAAGTCAGATGCAAAGAATGTGCACCCAACCAATGAACAGAAGTTGCTGACCACTCTGGTTGAATTAGGGAAAAGCTAGAGGAAGCTGAGGAGGAGGGCAACCCTGTAAGAGGACCAGTAGTCTCAATTAACCTGGACCACTGAGATCTCTCAGACATTGGATCACCAACCAGGCAGCATACACCAGGTGAGATGAGGCCTCCAGCACATATACAGAAGAGGACTCCTGGATCTGGGTTCATTCAGAGAAGATGCAACTGACCCTCAAGAGACTGGGGGCCCCAGGAAGTTTAGAGATCTGATGATGTGGATGGGGTGGGGATGTCCTTGTGAAGACGGGGGTGAGGGAGTGAGTGCTGGTACACGGGTGGATGTATGGGATGTGGAACTCTCGGGTGGGTGAACTGGGAGGGTAATACAATCTAGAGTGTAAGAATAAATTAATTTTTTAATTGGACATAATACTAACTGAGGGCTCCACTATACCACTCCTGGGCATATACCCAAAAGATGCTCTAATATATAACAAGGACACATGCTCCACTATGTTCATAGCAGCCCTATTTATAACAGACAGAAGCTGGAAAGAACCCAGATGACCTTCAACAGAGGAAGGCGTACAGAAAATGTGGTACATTTACATAATGGAGTGTAGCGCCCACCTTGTCCAGCAAGGAAGACACAACACCGTCAGATCCTTCTTAACAGCCTTTATTGCAGGACCACCTTCATTTTGCTGATACGGGGACCTCAAGCAGCAAGAGTGCTCGCCTTATATAGACAGCCTGCTAAGGCTATGCTAATTGTCCTTCAGGGATTGGCGGAGCACGAATCACCTCATTAGCATGGTACTGCTTCCTCATTAGCATATTACCGGCCAACTGATGCCAGGTGCAAAGCCTGCGCATGCGCAGTACCATTGTTCACCACAGGAGGGCGCCCTACATCTCCCCCTTTTTTGTTTAATAAAATGACTGGTCTAGATCTGGGTGTCATGTCAATCTTGTCATTGCTCCTGTCTTAGGTCGTTCTCATCCAAACTCGGACTTACCCGTCATAGAGTTACCCTATCGCCACTGGGCCTATGTCTTAGGTTGGTCCGAGCTCGAGGAAAGTTGCCCGGCTCTGGATACAATGACTCCACATGACAGTGACAAAAATGATCTAGGGCGAACTCTTAATCTTTCAAAGAGGCCAGCCATATGTTGGGAAAAGCACCCTTTTTAATGGTGGTTATAGCCTGGTAAACAACCACTTTGTGTCTGGCATGTTCTCTTTTTAAACGGCCAATAAGCCAGAGACCTACTCCGCATCCCAGGAGGACAATAGCTCCCCAGGCAAACATGCCCGTTCACTCCTTAAAAAGGGAGAAAGCGTTGGTGATCCATGAGGTCAAATCTTCAACTGTGTTGGGGTCCAACCTAGTGCTGTTGAGGGCAGCAATCTGCATCAGCAATTGTTTTGATAGTTGCTCTGTTTTCATGGACCAGTTTCCTTTCAGATAATTCGAGATTTCTTTGCTCTGTTGAGAATGCTGAGAAAAGTTAGCTTGAAAAGGAATAATGCATAAACTCTAAAGGAGGAAACGCAGGACAGCTGAGTCATATGACACAGTGCTTCAATTTGTTCTTGAACTAAATCTATTCTTTGATTAGCTAATAGAAAGCCAGATGCCAAATGGGTACATTGCTCACATTAGAGCTTATATTATATTGAATATTGAAATGTGGCTCTACGCGACCAAACGCAGGGCGTGGAAGAGTTCTTAACAGTAAAACATAAGGTATGCGACAGAGAATAGTTAATGGCGACATACCGTTGGGGCATTTCTCCATTTGGCACTATACAAGGAACATCACACAAACAGGAGGTAGAGAAAAAGGTTGGCAAAACAGTAGAATTGCCATGAACTGGCATGGGTACTGGCCAGGATCTGGCAATAGCCCACAAGATGAGTGAATCAACCTGGATTACCATTCCCAGTAATAGTAGGGTTCGTAGTCTCATCTTCAGGAAGAGCAGAAGGCAATCTTCGAGTCAAGCACTCAGGTACCCAAATTGGATTCTCTTGATTCTGCGGAAAAACACAAACAGCTCCCCTAGATCTCGAAATCATGGGATCTGGGCCACGCCATTCATCAGTTAAGACATCCTTCCACTTTACTTCTGCATTAGTCATAGGTGTAGTAGTAGCATGGCGATCCGCGGCAGAGCGGCCATGTGCATCCAAAATTAAGAAATTTAGAGTAAAAAGAGCCAAAGAAAGTTGTTCTTTTGGTGTTCGGCGGCTGACAATTCCCTCTTTTGGTTTTTGTATAAGCTCTTTTAAGGTACGATGCGCTCTTTCCACAATTCCTTGACCTTGAGGATTGTATGGTAATCCTGTAGTATGACCGACCTGCATTGTCTGGCAAAATGCCCGAAAGGACTTTGCAGTGTAGGCAGGCCCGTTGTCTGTCTTGATACTATCAGGCTTTCCCCAGGCTGCCCATGCCTCTAAGCAACGACTAATGGCATTACGAGCCTTTTCACCAGTCATCAGAGGAGCGTGTACAATACCGGAACAGGTATCAACAGAAACATGAGCATATTTTAAATTTCCAAATTGAGATATGTGTGACATCCATCTGCCAAAGTTTTAGCGGGATCAGACCACGAGGTTAA
>NC_046172.1:60743597-60765341 GCF_011064425.1 Rattus rattus
TGTGTGCAGCGTGCAGTCTCTTCTGGTTTCGCAGGCGTGTCCGCCTCTCTGAAGGTTTAGCTCTCCCTCCCACGGGATTTGGGTGCAGAGAACTGTTTATCCGGTCGGTCCCTTCAGGTGCGGTGTCTCAGACGCAGTGGACCTGCTGCTCCTGGGCCCTCCTCACGGGTGTACCCAGGAGGTCAGACAGCTTCCTCCTGGGCCAGGGATGTGGGCAGGTGTGGGCAGCGTTGATGGTCTCCTCCGCTCTGCTGCCTCAGGAGTGCCCGCCCGACCAGGCGGCGAGAACTCCCCTCCAGGGGGTCTGGGAGCAGAGAGCTGCTGAGGGCAGGGATCCGCCGGCCCCGGACTCTGGCCAAACACTGGAAGTGTCGGCATGTTCTTCTTTAGGTTAGCAAAGTTTTCTTTTATAATTTTGTTGAAAATATTTTATGTGCCTTTGACCTGGGTTTTTTCTCCTTCTGCTATTCCTAGATTTGTTTTTTTTTTTCTTGATGTCCAAAGATTCCTAGATGTTTTGTGCCAAGAGATCTTCAGATTTATCACTTTCCTTGACTGGTGTATTCATTTCTTCTATCATGTCTTTAATGCCTGAGAGTTGCTCCTTTATCTTTTATATTCTGTTGGTGAGGCTTACCTCTGAGTTTTCGGGTCCCTGTTTTTATATTCCTTTTCATTTCTAGATTTCCACTCAGTTTGGGTTTTCTTTATTTATTCTATTTTCACTTTCAGGTCTTGAACAGTTTTATTCATTTCCTTCCACTATTTGTGTTTTCATAAATTTCTTTAATGTACTTATTCATTTTAAGGACCTCTATCACATTCATAAAGGCTCTTCAAAGGTATTTTTCTTGTGTTTCAGTTATGTGGTAATGCTCAGGGCCTGCTGTGGTAGTGTTGTTAAGCTCTAATGGAGGCATATTGTCCTAGCTGTTATTAATTGTGTTTTTACACTGGTGTTTAAGCATCTGGATTTGGGGAAGATTGTAATTCTAGGTGCTGATATTTGGTCTTGCCTTTGTTGGGTGTTTTGTTCCAGAGTTTCCCTCTTTGATTCTTTTTTGTAAATTTTTATTTATTTATTTTTACTTATTTTTACACTCCAGATTTCATTCCCTTCCCAGTCCACCCCCTCCCTGACAGTTCCACATCCCATACTTCCCCCCACCCCCATGACTCCACAACACACACACACACATAAACACACACACACACACACACACACACACACACACACACCAAAAACCAAACCAAACCAAAAACACTATAGAGTCAACATAATTATGATGAAGTTGTGGCAGGAAAACATGGTCTAACTTACATTTTGCCATATCATCATGTTTGGGTTGTGAGAACTCCAAAAAAGAAGGAGATGCCAAATTAGCCTTTAAAGATTCAGACTGCAATCAAAACAGCACAAACAATTCAAACAGAAGCAGGTTGGGTTCTTTTTATTTATTTATTTATTTTTCTAATCATGCTGTCATGGAGCATCTACCATATGCCAAGTGCTGGAGTCTACTCTGGTTTATAGAAAGAAAAAAATATAGCTTCTGTTGTTCAGGAGCCTAGAGAAGGAAAGGAGTTGAGATGTGAAAGAACAATGGGAGTGTCGCCACATCTTCACTAGCTACTGTCCCCCTTTTTACTTTTGTTTTGAAGAGCAATATATCCCAGACTCAAGAGATGAATCACGATTACTTTAAGCTATTCAAGAACTCTCATTTCTCTTTGCCAAATCTTCTTGCAAGTACAAGTGGTCATAAGATGAAGTTCTGTCCAAAGAAACATATAAGTGGAAATCTTTTGGAATGCTTCTATGGAAGATTTTATGGGGATTTCTCCAGCTTGATGAGAAAACCTTGCACTCTGGCCATTTTTCACATAAATGTGTGGATGCCATGCCTGCAGCTGTAGCAGCTAACTTGCAACCATGAGGCAATAAAATGAAAACAAAAATCCATATATTTGAAATGGAGCAAAAGATAGAAATAATTTAGGTTTTTCCATTAGACATTTCTAGACTTCTTGATGAGTAAACAAAGTAGTCCTTATTGTTTAAAAACATCTCTGAGTTTTCTGTTACTTAAAAATAATGGATGTTACATATATTGGCTAATATCAACAATAAAGAAGTTAAAAAGGTGACAGGAAAATACCTTAAATATTGTATAACAACAATTCATATAAAACAGTAAGGATGAATTACTAGAAACATGCAATCTACAAAAACTGACTCTAGAAGCAATAGAAACTCTGACAAGTGACTGAATTTGTAATAAAAATCAAACTAAACTAAAACTCTCAACAATAAAAAGCCCATAACCATATGCATTCACTGGTGAATCCTTCAAATTACAGAAGAGGAAGAAGAAGAAAAAAAGAAGAAGAAGAAGAAGAAGAAGAAGAAGAAGAAGAAGAAGAAGAAGAAGAAGAAGAAGAAGAAGAAGAAGAAGAAGAAGAAGAAAGAAGAAAGAAGAAGAAAGAAGAAAGAAGAAGAAAGAAGAAAGAAGAAGAAGAAAGAAAAGAAGAAGAAGAAGAAGAAGAAGAAGAAGAAGAAGAAGAAGAAGAAGAAGAAGAAGAAGAAGAAGAAGAAGAAGAAGAAGAAGAAAAGGAGAAGGAGAAGGAGAAGAAGAAGAAGAAGGAGAAGAATTACAGCCATCTGTAATGAAATCTGATTACCTACTCTAGTGTGTCTGAAGACAGAGACAGTGTACTCACATATATAAAATAAAATAAATCTTTAAAAAGAAGAAGAAGGGGGGGGGAGGGGAAGGGGGGGAAGGAGGAAAGGAGGAAAGAAGGGAAGGGAAAAGGAAGAGAAAAAGGGAGAGGGGAAGAAGGGAAGGGAAAGGAAGGGAAGGGGAAGAAGGGGAGGGGAAAGGGAAGGGAAGGGAAGAAGGGGAGGGAAAGAAGGAAGGGGGAAAAAGACTAAAATTTTCTCAAATTCCTTCAAAATTAATAAGAGGAATAGATTTTTAATTATATGAATCCATAATTTCCCTGATACCAAATATTCCTTATGAATGTAGATGCAAAATTCTCAAGAATATAAGGAAGAAAGTCACATAATCATCAACATTTATGTAAAAAATAAAAAATAAGATCATTTGACAAAATCTAAAGCCCTTTCCTGATTAGAGCACTAAAACTATAAGAATAAAAGATAAGCTCCCAAACATATAAAAGGCCATATATGAAGAACACACAACTCAAATCACACCAAATTCTTTCCTAATATAAACAAGACAAGAATGTCTGTTTCTACACTGTTTCTCATCACTGCATTGACAGTTCTTTTTTTTTTTAACAGACAAAGGCTTGTTTTATTTTAATGACTGATCCACGAGAGGCCACAGCCAGGCCACTATGTACAGACAAGAGGGAAGCTTCATTTCTTGGTCTCTTCCTCCTTGGACAGAGTCTTGATGATCTCCTCCTTCTTTGCCTGGAGGCGCTCCTCCCAGCGCTTTCATGCTTCCTTGGTTTTAGACCTGCGAGCCTCAGCCTCCTCAGCCAGTAGCTTCTTGCGAGCCTTGTCTGCCTTCAGGTTGTGAATGTGCTCCATGAGAATCCGCTTGTTTTTGAACACATTCCCTTTGACCTTCAGGTACTGGCTGTGATACATATGGCGGTCAAGTTTCTTAGATTCCCGGTATCTCCTGAGAAGCTGGTACAGGATCCTCATTCTTCTCATCCAGGTCACCTTCTCAGGCACCCGAGTGTTGGCAGTACTCTTGCTCTTCCCTATGCCCATATGCCCACCCTTCCATCGGGCCAAGGTATTTTTCCAGCAGCAAGCCCAGGAATGGACAGTCACGTGCTTCCGTATGATCAGCCCATCTTTGATCAGCTTCCTGATCTGCTGATCAGAGTTGGCATAGGCAATTTCGTTGGTCTCTTTGGGGTCCAACCAGACCTGCGTTTTACCACAGAGAAGGACACTAGAGACAAGCCTCTTCTGTAGCCTGAGCATGCTCATGGCTGCTGACACAGCAGTGAAAGGAAAAGCGAATTGACAGTTCTGCACATAGCAATTATGTAAGAATTATAAGAGAATGGAGCACACACATTGGAATGAGCAACACTTTTCCAGACTGTCATGGCCTTACAGAGAATATCTTATATTTATATAATTCACGTAAAAAGTAGTTTAGTAGTGTTAATAAATGCTACATTACAAGATGCGATAATCAACAGGCAAAACTCACTTGTACTCCTCTACCATGATGATGAATGATCTAAAATTAAACCCAGAAATAATTTTCTACCATCTGACTGTTTGTTTTCCTACAAATTCATTTTCTGAAACCTAACCACCAAAATGATTTCAATGAAGGTGAGTGAGGCCTTGTTTTAAGGTAAGTAAGTCATGTGGGAATGACTGTCAGAAATGGGTCTAATTTTAATTTAAGTAGGATTCAGTTTAATTATAAAGGAGACTGCAGAGTACCTGTACAGGAGACTGTAAGTACCTTGCTATTTTCTTGATGTCAATGCATTCAATGGAATATCTATGAAACATATGCCCTTATGAGACATCAAAGCTTCCGCCATCTTGATCTTGGACTTTGGACCTCATATGAGAAAAAATTTGGTTCAAGAACCATGCAGTTTATGGTATTGTTTCATGGGTGCTTAGGCTATAATACCATTATAAAATATAAGTATTAGAAATGAGTCTTACTAGAGATGTGGAAGACTTATAAACTAAAAACCATAAAACTGCCCGAATAAGTAAAATCCAAGTAGTCTTTTCCCACTGTCCCTTCTGGCTTCTCCTTCTAGCCCATCTCCATTCCTCTGTGATACCAGCCAACTCACAGAACCACTGTTCACCAGGGAATCCTGTAGTGAAAATTTTGGCATTTTGGTTTCTTTGAAAAACACAAAAAATATTTTAAGAGTATGTTTTCATTCCTAATCCTACGTATGAGATATAGAGCTGCTTCAGATTGTCCGCAGCAGCTGACTATGATTGCTCCATGCTCTAGCAGGAGAGTGATTCTGCCAGAAGCAAATGTTTTCTGCAACTGTGTGACATTTGAAATTCTGAGAACTTTTCAGAGGGTATAAACATGCTAGGGCCCCCACAGGGTGGTGGGTGGTTGGTTGGTTGGTAATAGGAAGTGTGTTGTAGGTTGGTTATTGTTGGTCGTGGTTTGTTAAATAGTCATGCACAAAGATGAAACCAAAAGAAATTAGATATCCCGATGGTGGAGATAAAACTTGCCTCACAGAATTCAATGCTCCTAATCAGCAGGAAGTAGTCTAATGGTAATGTTGCCCTCCTTTTCTTTCTATCACTTTTTCACTCCTATATAGTTCTAGGGGGTTGAAAGGGCGAGAAAGGGGTGCAAGAAATAAGAATCCACAAAGTTGCCAAGGTCAGTTACAGACCTCCTCCCAACCATGAGCCACGCTATGCTGAAACTCACAGAACCTACGACCACCACACTTGGCCAGGACCAAGATTGGGCAACAGCAAGCCAAGAACAGAACAGCAACTCAATAATGAGACAGGATGTGCTTAGATTCCAGTACAAAAGCAGAAACATAAACAACCAGAAGCCAGCAACCCTATTGCAATATGCCCTGGGAAAAGCAATTTAGCTGAAGCATATTCAAAATAGCAATTATGAATATGTTCAAGGGCCTTAAAGATGACATTAATAAATAATTCAAGACATGACAGTAGAATTTAACAAAAAATAGAATCACTAAAGAAAATCCAAACAAATAAAACTGAAAAAGACAAACTCGAGATGTCAAACAAACACTTCAAAGGTAAGCCTCAACAACCGAGTATGAGATATGGAGGAGAGAATTTCAGGTCTTGAAGAGAGATAAAAGAAATAAAGAGCTCAGTCAAAGAAAGTGTTAAAGATATAAAAAAATCAATCCAGGTATAAAACATCCAAAAAATCCAGGACACTAAGAAAAGACCAAACCTATGAATAATAGGTATACAGGAAGGTCAAAAGCACAAAAATATTTTCAACAAAATCACAGAAGAAAATTTCCCCAACTTAAAGAGATGTCTTTAAAAGTGTAAGAAACATATAGAACACCAAATAGACATAACCAGAAAAGAAATTCCCCCTGACATATAATAATTAAATACTAAATATACAGAGCAAAGAAAGGGTATTAAAAACTGCAGAAGGAAAAGACCAAGTCATATATAAAGACAGACCCTTTAGAATAATATTTAGCTCTTTAGAGCAAAAAATTCAAATTTTAATTTAATTTTGTTAAGCAAAGCATTTAAAATTTTGTTTTATATATTAGTTATGCATAATAATGGGGTTGATTATGACATTTTTTACACACATAATGTCCTTTAACCATATTCATCTCTTCTTTCCCCTATTTTTTTCTATTTTTATTCTTCTCTCATATAATACATCCTGATCAGTCTTCCCTTCCTCACCTCTTCCAGTGTTCTCATCACCCTCATCTCCAGATTGATCGGGCTTCTGTTTTTCTTCAGAAAAGAGCAGGATCCCAGTGATATCAACTAAACCCAGCATAACAAGTTACTATAAGACTAGGCACAAACCCTCATATCAAGCCTGGATGAGGTAATTCATTAGATGTTAAAAGGCTCCAAAAGCTGGCAAAAGAGTCAGACACACACACACACACACACACACACACACACACACACACACACACACACACTCATACTCCTAGAGTCACCCAAAAACCCCAAGCTAAATAACCACAGCATAAACTGAGAGAACCTAATACAGACCCATGCAAAGCTTGTGATTGTCAGTTCAGTCTGTGAGCACTTATGAGCCCTGCTCATTTGATTCTGTTGGTCATGGTCTCCTAATGCCCTTGACCATCTGACTTTCTTTCTTCTCCTCTTCTGTGGGGTTCCCTGAGCTCTGCCTAATGTTTGGCTGTGGGTCTCTGTATCCGCTCCTATCAGCTGCTGGAGGAAATCTCTCTGATGGCAATTGGGCTAGGCACCAATCTGTGGCATAGCAGAATATCATTAGGAATCATTTTGTTGACATTTTGGGGTTTTGCCAGTTGTCTTTGGTTCTATCCTAAATCTCTGGCTGTTCATCCTCTGGTTCCTGATCATTCAGGCAGAATCAGGCATGGGCCACAGTCTCTGAGTCATCATTTCCCCAGTGCACCTTGCAGACACTGCAAGGATTGTGGGTCATAGGTTTGAAGGCTAAGTTGGTGTGCAATTCCCATCACTGGAAGCCTAGCCTGGTTACAAAAGATGGCTGGTTCAAACTCTATATCCTCCATTGCTAGAAGTCTTAACTAGGGTCACCCTCATAGATTCTAGGAAGTGTCCACTGTACTAAGTTTATACATCACTCATAGCTGACTTCTCAATGGAGACTCTGAAAATAAGAAGAGCCCAAACAGATATTCTACAACAGTTCCCAACTCGTGTGTCATACACTGCAAACCTCTATCTCTAAAAATATTTATATTATGATTCTTATCAGTAGAAAAATTGTAGTTATGAAGTAACAACAAAAATAATGTTGTGGTTGGGGGACACTACAGTGTAAGGAATTGTATTAAAGGGTCACAGCATTAGGAATGTGGAGAACCACAGTTCTACAGGCTCTGAGAGGCCACAGATGCCAGTGCAAACTACTATAGCCAACAAAACTGTAACATTTAACAAAGAACACCACTCCATGATAAAACCAAATTTAAGCAAAGTAAGGCAGAACTCTGGACTAAAGTAAAGGAAACATATAAAATGGAAATATGGATATCAGGCCTTTGTCTTACTTTTAGTTACTTTATTGGCACAAGTAAGGATTTGTTTTAGCAAATATAATTTCTAAGAACATGTAACAGAAAGAATAGGCTCCTCACAAAGTGTTTCTGTGATAACTGGATAAACACATGTGAAATACAGAATCTTTCTAACACATCCTAACTCTATAAATAAAAATGAATTGGAATTGATCCCAGAATACAGTGTTTGGTTTTTAGAAGAAGACACAGCAGTAGACCATAATACAAAATAGATGTCAAAACCTACCTTCAAGAAGGGAAGCAGAGTGCTTCTCCAAAAGAGGTAGGCCAAGCAGGCCTGGGGAAAGACTGGCAGTCATTCTCAGGACATGCCCGTACAAGCCTCAAAACCACTTGTGGCTTTGGGTGAGAAAGCCATTCCTCCAGTGAATGGGTCAGGAATCCCATTTTGTCACTCTGTATGACTCAGGGGGAAAGAACCAAATGCATCTTGAGAGATAGCCTGTTATTTGAAACTTAGCAACCCTGGAGACCTAAAAATCAGGAACAAACAAAAGGCAAGGAATCTGAATTTCATCTGCCACAGTCCTAGAATGAGAGACAGCCTTGAGAGGTAGTGGTGAGAGTAGGAGAGCATGACACTGAGGATCTAAAAACTGCTGGGGACCAAAGGTTCAGCTCAGACAGCTAAGGAACAATAACCTGCCTTTAGGTTCTAGCTGCCAGGAGTAGATCTCAACAACCAAAAACCCCAGAGTTTGATAATGCTGAGCTGAAGTTGGTGTATGAAGCCACCTAATTGTTCCTCATTTCTCTAGAGTCTGGAACTGGAGCTCTTGCAGTCCACATGACACCACCCACAGCTATATCCTTAAGTACTGTCATTATTAATACAAAGAAACTTTTGAAAATACAAAAACATGTTGTCTTAGTTAAGGTTTCTATTGCTATGTTTAAAAACCATAAAGAAAAGCAACCTAGGGAGTAAAAAGTTTGTTTCAGCTTATCACGGAGGGAAGGCAGAGCAGAAACTCAAGGCAAGAACCTGAAAGCAAGAGCTGATGCAAAGGTCATGGACAAGTGCTGTTTACTGGCTTCCTCCACATAACTTGATTAGCCTGCTTTTTGTATAGAACCCAGGACCACCCATCCCTCCAGGGGGACCACCATAGTGACTTAGGCCCCAACATCAATCATTAACCAAAAAAGCCCCAACAGGTTTGCCTTCACAGACTATTCTACTAGAGGTCTTTTCTCAACTGAGGTCAATTCTTCACAAGTGACTCCAGCATGTACCAAGTTGACATAAAACTGGCCATCACACGTATATCCCAGTGTACGTATCACAGTCCTATGGTTGCTTCCAACATTTTTCTATACAATTAGAAGATAACCTAGAAGCTAGAACATTATTGCTATGAGTTAGAGGGTTCATGGAGGGTGAGGGAACCTACCAAGATCACAAATTGCAAAGCTAAGTGCATCCAGCTGAGCTTGATATGCAAGAAGAAAGCTGATAAAGTCGGGGAAACACTTTGGCAGGCATTGGATCCATGTCTTATATGAGTTCAACATCAGCACACAGCCTCTAAGTTCATATGACCCTTGCCTCTACACACACATGGCAGTATTCTGTGTTCATCGACCCAATAAGAACTTCTCTAACATTTCAACGTATCGCTTCACCTTATCCTTAATTTTATTTCTTATTTCCCCTTCTGTTTCTTTTTGTTATATGTTAGATTTTTTAACCTCATAATATTTTAATTATGTTTTCTTTATTATCTTTCATACTACATATAGTTTTGCTTATTTATACTTTTTATTATTAAGCAATTTTACTTTTTCTTCTTTCATTTTATTTACCATTGTATCTCTCTCTCTCTCTCTCTCTCTCTCTCTCTCTCTCTCTCTCTCTCTCCTCTCTCTCTCTCTCCCCTAATATTTTGACTTTATCTTATTAGATTTTTTTATTGGTTACTATGGATTTTTAAAAACTATTTACTCATTTTATTTTGTGTGTATGTATGTGTCTAAGTGTATGTATGTGCACTACACATGCAGGAGGCCATGGAGGTCAGAGTAGACCTTAGATCCCCTAGGACTAGAGTTACAGATGGGCATGAGCCTCCATGTGGGTTCCAGGAACCAGTCCAAGGTCCTCTGCAAGAGCACCAAGTGCTTTTAAACACTGAGCCATCTCTCCAGTCCCTACTATGGATTTTCCCCTGCTAGGGATTTTTTAACTCAAGTTTTATATATTATTCCCCTCTTAGGTTTATTTAATTTTTTGAACTTTTCTACCGTTGGAAAATCTTAGTTTTTTCTTTTTTAATATTCTCCTATTTCTTTGTTCTTTCTTACCATTCACAACATTCTTTTTCATTTATTTAACTTTGATTCTTGTCTATTTCCCCCATTTCCTTGCTGTAGTCATTTTTCTCAATCATTTACTATTTCTATATTTACCTTAAATAACTTATACTTTATAGAACATTCTACATTAGCTTTCCAATTTTTCTGGTCTGTGGCAATTGATATATAAATAGGCTTTAATCAGTTGTAAGTGTATTATTATATTTTTATGAATTGATTTGTTGCAGCTATAACAGTTTTCTTTCTTGAGTGGTACTGGGTATTGAGTCTCAAGAGAAGATTGTTCAAGAAGATCTCCAAATAAAACAGAGATATTTAAGACAATGAATGCACAAATCATAAGACAGAAGTACAAGACCTATGATTGTAACTCATCAAATACTAAAATCAAAGATACTAAAGTAATATTAGATAAAGATTTCCAAAGTTCACTAGTCAAAATGATAAATGATCATAAAGAAGAAACAAACGAGAAAATGAATTCAATCCAGGATTGAAAAGGAAATTCAACAACGTGGTAGAAAAGTGAGAGAAAAAGATGGGAACACCAGCAATATGAACAATGATGAAAGCCCATGAAAGAAGAATTCAGCAAGGAAATTAATATTTGGGGTGTGGGGAACAAATAGAAATATTGGAGGTAGAAAAACTCAATGAACCAAAGTAAAAACACTGTCAAAAGATTGCATGGGCAAAAGAAAGAAAATCAAGTAAAAAAAGTTGAAAAATACTATATTCAAACACCAAGAAAGACAAAGAAATAATGGCCATTACTCCCAAGAATCCTAAGATACAATCAAGAGACCAAAGCTAAGACTTTACAAGATAGGAGGAAGAGCTGAGATCCAAATTAAGACATATAGAATCTACTTAAAGAAATTATAGCAAAAATTTGCCCAAATTTAGAGAACTAAGTGTACATCCATTTCAAAAGCTTTTATAACTCCAAATAGACATGACCAGAGAAGAAGCTCCCTTTAGCATGCTACAGTCAAGTGTCAAAAACACAAAAATAAATGATATTTAAAGCTTTAAGGGAAGAAAATAAGAAAAAAATATTACACTATCATGAAAAAAAAATAAAGCTGGAAGGGATGCTTAGAGATATAGCTTAGTGGTCAAGTGCTTCATTAGCATTTGCATGACCCAGAGTTCAAAGCATATTACCCAAGGGAAAAATGCCAATTCACCTACAATGAAAAACATATCAAAGTACAATCAGATTTCTTATCAGCAATATTCTCTAAAATAGGCCATATATATTTAGACCACAAATGAAGTCTTAACTGTTGTAGAAACTTTTTAATTCCAACCTGGGGTTTCTACATCACTTCCTTTGACCATTTATTTCCCAGGTAAAAGACACACACAACCTTTATATTTACAATAAGCCTTAAACAACACAAGAGCTGGCCAGATATCAACCTTCTATATTGTTAGACTCTTACTTTCTTATTGATAACCCTGAGTTATTGCTTACCATGTTTCATCTGGACTGTGTCTCTTCTGTCTCACTATTGGCTGTTGGCATCTTTATTTACCAATCAGAAATAACTTGGGGGCAAAGACACAGGTCTATGTGCAGGCTCTAGGTCTTGAGAACCTACACTTAGCATTATAATAGAGCAATTAGCAAGGTCAAACATCAGCATTAATAAACACAGAAGAATAAAAATAATTTTGTATCTTAAATTATGGTGCAATAAAACTAGAAGTCAAAAGCAAGAAAAACTATTGAAGCATCTCTAATACTGGAGACCACACAATACACTCTTGATTGACCAGTGTATTTTGAGGAAATTAGAGAGGATTTTTGAAAATTCCTAAAATGAAATAAAAATAAAAACATAACCCAGAACATTAGGAGTAGAGCCAAGGCAATTGTTTTTTATTTAATATTTTTTACTTATTCATTTTACATCCCATTCGCTGACCCCTCTGGGTCATCCTCTCCCACAATCCTTCTCCCACTTGCCCTCCCTTTCTCCTCTGAGCAGGTGGAGCCCCTCTGTCCAATTTTAAAAGGAAAATTTATAGCCATGTGTGCTAACACTGACAAAAATGCACATCTCTAGCAAATAACCTAATGATGTAGCTCAAATCCAAAAGCAGGATGAGGCGAGAAAATAATATAGTAAAATAACAAAATGGAGATCAAAAAATAAATCAGAATTATTTCAACAAAAATTGATTCACTGAAAAGATAAACTGATCTAGCAATACCTCAGCCAATCTGAATAAAATTAAAGATGAAAAGGATGATTCCAATGAAATTCAGAGGGCCATAAGGAAATACTTAGGAACTTACATTTTAAAAAGCTGAAAAATCTAGACAGCATGAATAAATTTCTAGAATAGCTGACCTATCAAAATTGATTAAGAATATATAAGCAACTTCAACATATCTATAACAAGCATTGGGATTGAAAGAGTAATAAAAAAAATCTCTACTCCAAAACACCTAGGACCAGATATATTCACTACAGAGTTCTCCCAAATCTTTAAGGAAGAACTAATACAAATGTTCCTCAAACAGTTTCCCAAATTACAAAGGAAATGAACACCATCAAAGTCATTCTATGAATCCAGCATTATCCTCATACCCAAACTGGCCAAGAACACAACAAAAAAGTATAAATGAATCTTCCCAATGAATATAAATTAAAAAAATAAAGTTCATAAGAATCACACTCAATAAGATGAGAAAAGGAGCTCATCACAAGTTCATCACATTCTAGGAGTGTAAGCTTGGTGCTACATGCACAAATCAATCAATGTAATACAACACATAAACAGACTTATTCAAGAATGGAAAACGACAATCATTTATTAGATGTAGAAGAGATATTTGACTCCTCCTGAAAAAAATATGCAAAGAAAACTTAAAAAAAAAGGAAGATATATCCCAAATACAATAGAGGCCTTACGGAAAATCTTATATCCCTATTATACCAAATGGGGGATAGCTGAAAGTACTTCCTCTAAAATAAGGGATGAGATGAGGATGCCCACTCACTCACACGATTCTCAATGAACATAATGTTGGAAAGTTCTAACTAGAGTAATGAGACAAGAGACAGACATAAAAGAGATATAGGCAGAAAGGGAAAAACTCAACAGTATCTCCATTTCCATGACTCTAAACTTTAAAATACCTTAATAACTCCATCAAAAATTCTCACAACAGATAAGAAATGGAGTCAGCATACATGCCCCTCAACATTAAATGGATAAAAAATGTGCTATGCACAATGAAATCTTATTAAGCTAAAAAGGAAGATGAAATTGTGATATTTGCAAGAAAATGTATATAACTAGACATCGTTGTGCTAAGCAAAATAACAGAGATTCTGTCAGATATGCTTTTCCTCTCATATCTAGACTCTGTTTGTGGGAGAGTTGAAAAAGAGGCAAAAAACTGTGAGAGAGGAGTAAGTTGTCTTAAGAAAGGAAAAATCCTACATATTAAGGGAGAATGAGATCTACAGAGGAAGGGGAAAAAGAGAGGACAATATAATACACATGCTATAAAAGCAGAGGGAGAGTTATTTGTGGAAAGGAAGCAGACCATTAAGAGGGAGAAAGAAAAAAGAAAGCAGGACTTTGAGGCAAGTATAAACTAAGTACGATTACATCTGTATGAAAATGTTGGGGAGCATAGAGCCCAGGAAGTGAATGGTGACAAATATAATAATGCTGAGAATATATGACAATGGAATATTAATCCCTGAACAAGGCATTTGTACAACCCCTCTAAGGTTCAGGGAGCATCATGGAAGAAGCAGAAACTATGTTAAGAGTTGGAAGATAAAAAGAAAAGCTAAAAATGCTGTCTTCAGGGTAGCACACAACCATGGCTAATATGATCTCACAGCATCTGCGGTTCCCTACACTTGGTTAAGACAGGGCCCATGGATCCTAAATGATGGAGTACTGAGGGACTCATGGAGCCCCACTCCACCTTGGTGAACTACTGGCTCTGATAGTTTTAGAGGAGCAACAGTCATTGTTTTCAGTTGTGTGCATAAGATGACAAGGCCACGAGAATCCAGTAGATAATAAGTTCCTAACACAGACACCTTGGTTAAACTCAGTGAGTCACAAAATAAAACTAAACAAACAAAATAGCATGAATGTGGGGAGACGATCCGTAAAGAGGGGTGAGCAATTAGAGAGATTGGAGGACGATAAGAGAGGGGAGGGGTTAAAGTAATCAGAATGTGCTATATGAAATCGCTTAAAAATATAATCAATAAAAGGAAAATGTCATGTGAAACTCTTTTTGTATGCTACTTAAAATAAAATGCATTTACATTTTTAAAATAAAGTTCACTAATAAAATCATTTATTTGTATGTTAACCAAAATAATAATAATTTAAAAATAAGTTAACACACAGTAGCTCCTTCAATGCTTTTACCAGGTACCTGACTTACAACCCCTTTCCCACTTCCCCATACCAAGACTCCCTCAGCTTATGTGGCCATGGGCATCCTAGCCAAGGGACTCAATATAACTAGCATGTGCTGATGGCTAATGTCCTAGGCCCCTGCTGGGGTTTATCCAGCACTACTACTCACATCTTAATTGCTCAAGCAAATCATATGCACACGAGCAGCCCCAGCTCCCACAGCTAGCCATGCGCAAAAAGTGAACACCAACTCATATCACCACCTCAGTGCTGATCTTGTGTCCACAGCTGTCCCCTGCAGCCATGCTCACACACACTGCAGCTTTGTTCCCTAAAGCTGTGCACACAGACACAGTCAAGGGAACCTCAACATCAGGTCCAGTGTTGCACATAATGTCCACAGCTGGGCCCAGCTATTCACATGCATGCTACCACCCCAGCACACACACACACACACACACACACACAAACACACACACACACACACAGATGCATATACAGCTGGCCCTACCTTCTGGCACCAATTCAAACTAATGTACTTTCCCAGATGTCATTGTACTAACACTGTGTGACCAATTTCTGTTACTATAGCAAAACTCTGGGATAACTCACATGAAGAGTAAATGTTTATTTTGGCTCATGTTTTTAAAGTTTTAGTCCATGACTGGATGGCCCTGTTGCTATGGGCCTGTGGTGGCTCAGTGCATTATGATGAGAGTATGTGGTAGGCAAATTGATCACCTCATGGCTGGAAATATAAGGAGAGGAAGTGACGGACACTGAAGTCCCACACTCCATTTTGAGCTCAAGACCACAATGACTTAAGATTTGTCTAGTAGAGCCTAACTTGTAAAGCTGCTATCTCCTCTCAACTGGGGAGAAATGGCAACAGAAATGAGAACAAATCTTTAACATATGGGCCTTTGGAAGATTGTTGAGATCCAAAGAATAGCAAACATGTATACTTATCACTAGCCTGGTGTCCTCAGGTATATCCGCACATGCAACAGGATTGACTGTCACTAGCCCACAGCTGGATTGTAAACATGTACATGCATGCCACAACCCCAACTAGTATAACCAAGCATTCCCACATCAACAACACCAAGTTGGCCTTGGCACATGCTACAGTGTCATCCCCACTGAAAACGAGTAGATCTGAAGCTCGCCTCAAAAGAACAGCATGTTCCCATTCTTGTTTGTTTGCTTTTTTATTATTGTTATTATTTTATTTCCTTTAAATCTCATTCACTGCTCTCTTCCTGGTCGCCTGCTCCTACAAGCCTTACCTCTCCCCTCCCCTTCTCCTCTGAGCTAGTGGAACCCCTCTAGATATTCCCCAAGCCTACCATATCAAGTCTCTGCAGGGCTAGGCACATCCTCTCCCATTAAAGCCAGACAAGGCAGCCCAGCTAGAAGAATATATCCCACACACAGGCAACAGCTTTTGATATGACCTCTGCTCCAGTTGTTTGGCACCCACATGAAGACTGAGGTGCATATCTGCTACATGTGTGCAGGGAAGCCTAGGTCCAGCCTGTGCATCTTCTTTGGTTGGTGATTCATTCTATGTGAGTCACAAGGGTCCAGGTTAGTTGATCTTCCTATGGAGGTCTCATCTCCTTAGGGGCTACAATCCTTCCTCCTATTCTTCCATAAGAGTCCCCAAACTCCATCCACTGTTTGACTGTGGGTGTCTGCATCTGTCTGAGCTGCTAGGTAGAGCCTCTTAGAGGACAACCATGTTAGACTCCTGTATGCAAGCATAACAGAGTATCATTAATAGTGTCTGGAATGGGTGACACCCCTAGTGGGTGCCTCTATTAACCCAGGACTCTGTCTCTTCTTAGAACTACTCCATACCCCTCTATCTCTATCAGTTGCAGGTTTCCATTCATTCTGATAGCCATCACGCTATTTTTCCTGCCTTTCCATACATCTGATCCTACATCCCCCCATTCCCTTCCCCATCTTCTCTCCCACCCAGTTCCCTCCCTCTATTTGCTTCTTATGACTATTTTATTACCCATTATAAGTGAGATTCAAGTTGTCTCACTTGTGCCTTCCTTCTTGTTTATCTTCTTTGGTTCTGTGGTGTGTAGCATGGGTGTTCTGTATTTTATGCCTAATATCCACTTATAAGTGAGTACACACCATGTATGTCATTTTGGAACTGAATTACATCACTCAGGATGATATTCTCAAGACCCATTTGCCTGCAAAATTATTGATATTGATGTTTTTTTAATATCTGAATAGTATTCAATTGTGTAG
Source organism: Rattus rattus (assembly GCF_011064425.1). Classification (NCBI taxonomy): domain Eukaryota; kingdom Metazoa; phylum Chordata; class Mammalia; order Rodentia; family Muridae; genus Rattus; species Rattus rattus. The sequence continues at coordinate 60,760,404 of NC_046172.1, forward strand.
TTGTAGCACATTTTCATTATCTATTCTTTGGTTGAGGGACATCTACATTGTTTCCAGTCTCTGGCTACTATGAATAAAGCTGCTATGAACATAGTTGAGCAATTGTCTTTGTGGGATGGTGGAACATCTTTTGGGTATGTGACCAGAAGTGGGGTATAGCTGGGTCTTGAGGGAAAAAGAAAGCATCGTCAATAAATGGTGCTGGTCTAACTGGATGATACATGTAGAAGATTGTAAATAAATCCATATTTATCACCCTGCACAAACTCAAGTCCAAATGGATCAAGAACTTCAACATATAACCTGATCCACTATATTTTATAGAAAAGAAGTGGCAAACAGCCTTTGAGTGCATTGGAACAAGAGAAAATTTCCTGTACAGAACACCAATGGCTCAGGCTCTAAAAATCAACAATTGATAAATATAACCTCATGAAACTGAAAAGTTTCTATAAGGCAAATGACACTGTCAATAGGACAAAATGGCAGCCTACAGATTGGGAAAGGATCTTCACCAACACTACATCTGACTGAGGGCTAATATCCAAAACAAAGAACTCAAGAAGTTAGACATTGACAACCCAAATAACCCAATTAAGAAATGCAGCACAGAGCTAAAAAGAGAATTCTCAACAGAGTAATCTCAAATGGCCGAGAATCACTTAAAGAAGTGTTTCAGTCCTTGGTCATCAAATCAAAATGTCTCTGAGACTCCATCTTATACCCATCAGAATGGCTAAGATCAAAAACTCAAGTGATAGCCCATGCTAGCAAGGATGTGAAGCAAGGGGAACACTCCTCCATTGCTGGTAGGAGTGTAAACTTGTACAATCACTTTGGAAATCAATGCTCCCATTCTTATGATGCTATCAGCATAGATATCAAATTTTAGGTTTGTAAAAGAATCAGAAGAGCTTTAGAGATGACTCAGTGATAAAGTGAATCTGTACACATATGAGAACTTGAGTTTGGAAACCTAGCACCCATAGAAAATGTAAGTGTTACAGCACATGCCTCTAAACTCACTGCTGGGGAGGCAGAGAAAGGGAAATCTCCAGAGATTGCTAGTCAACAAGTCTAGTCAACAACTGAGCGCTACGTTTGAGTGAAGATCCTTTCTCAAAGTAGGAGTGACAATGGAACAGAATTGAAGACCAGAAATGAACCCCACACACCTATGGGCGCGATTTTTTTGACAAAGGCAAAACCATCCAATGGAAAAAAAAGATAGCATTTTCAGCAAATGGTGCTGGTTCAACTGGAGGTCAACATGTAAAGAAGAATGCAGATCTGATCCATGTAACACCCCTGTACAAAGCTTAAGTCCAAGTGGATAAAGGACCTCCACATCAAACCAGATACATTCAAACTAATAGAAGAAAAACTAGGGAAGCATTTGGAACACATAGGCACTGGAAAAAATTTCCTGAACAAAACACCAATGGCTTATGCTCTAAGATCAGAATCGACAAAATGGGATCTCATAAAAAAACTGCAAAGCTTCTGTGGGCAAAGGACACTTGTAGTTGGGACAAAATGGCAACCAACAGATTGGGAAAGATCTTTACCAATCCTACAACAGATAAGAGGCCTTATATCCAAAATATACAAAAGAACTCAAGAAGTTAGGCCATGGGGAGACAAATAACCTTATTAAAAAGTGGGGTTCAGAGCTAAACAAAGAATTCACAGCTGAGGAATGCCGAATGGTTGAGAAACAACAACATCTTTAGTCATAAGGGAAATGCAAATCAAAACAACCCTGAGATTTCACCTCACACCAGTGAGAATGGCTAAGATCAAAAACTCAGGTGACAGCAGATGCTGGAGAGGATGCAGAGAAAGAGGAACACTCCTCCATTGTTGGTGGGATTACAGACTGGTACAACCATTCTGGAAATCAGTATGGAGGTTCCTCAGAAAATTGGACATGAACTGCCTGAGGGATCCTTCTATACCTCTCTTGGGCATATGCCCAAAGATGCCCCAACATAAAAAAAGACACCGTGCTCCACTATATTTCATTGCAGCCTTATTTATAATAGCCAGAAGCTGGAAAAGAACAGATGCCCTTCAACAGAGGAATGGATACAGAAAATGTGGTACATCTACACAATGGAATATTACTCCAGCTATAAAAACAATGACTTTATGAAATTCACCGGCAAATGGTTGGAACTGGAAATATCATCCTGGGTGATAACCCAATCACAGAAAAGACATACATGGTATGCACTCATTTGATATAGTGGATATTAGCCCAAATGCTAAGATTACCTAGATGCCTAGAACAAATGAAACTCAAGGCGGATGATCAAAATGTGAATGCGATGGCTCCCTGAGAGACACAGCCAGAATACAACAAATACAGAGGCGCGTATGCCGGCAGAGCTCACTAAGACGATAGGACCCCCGTTGAAGGAATCAGAGAGAAGAACTGGAAGGAGCTTGGAAGGGAGCTCGAGACCCCATATGTACAGCAATGCCAACCAACCAGAGCTTCCAGGGACTAAGCCACTACCCAAAGACTACATGGACTGACCCTGGACTCTGACCTGCATAGGTTAGCAATGAAAATCTAGTAAGAGCACCAGTGGAAGGAAGCCCCTGGGTCCTACTAAAGACTGAACCCCAGTGAACTAGACTGTTGGGGAGGGCAGCAATGGGGGGAGGTGGGAGAACACCCATAAGGAAGGGAGGGAGGATGTTTGCCCGAGCAGGAAAGGGAATAACACTCCATGTATATAAAATACTCTCAAATTATGTGGCAAAAAAAAAGTAGGAGTAGAGGAAATAGTGGAAAGTCACTGACACTAAGCACTCCACATGCCTGACACTCACACTGAGCTACTATTAGAGCCAAAGTTATAGTTTACAGTTTAATTAACGTGCCTAAAAGATACATAAAATGAAACTGCCTCTAACCTGTTGACCCTTTGCTCAAGGCCAGAAATGTTTCCTGAAATGCTTATCTTTTCACTCCTCTAAACAAAATTTTTGATCCAACTTCCCTGGATGTACAGGTGGGTGGTACATAGGCAGGAAATATGTCAGAATGTATACTTACCCCTGATTGGTTGTAGGTGTGAGTTATGCAGGCAAAAAGTACATATGCTTGCTCCTGATTGGACCTAATGGGAAATACAGAAGTCTTATAGGTTTTCCTTTATAAGAAGAGACCATTACCCTGGCCAGTATTTAATCTGTTTATCCTGGCCAGTATTTAATTCGTTTTGAAGCACCACTGCTGCCAGGGAATTGATATGTCCTTTGGAGAAGAAAACTCTTGAAGATTGTTGTCAAGCTGAAAAGAGAACTGATCTGATTCTGGTAGCAACACCTGCAGCTATTTCCACAGTGGCCAGGAGTGGCACGATTTGAACTGCCCTTTTCATGTGAGTCAGTTATTGAGACTACAACTGGGATGACTAGAAGCTCTTCTACTTGGATCACTCCTAATTTAGGGAAAAGAAATGACAATGTGCAAACTCCTGACCAGCTGGCAGGAACATGATTATATACCCGAGTACCAGAGAACTGCCATGTTCTGGACCATAGGGCACTGTGGCAGAGATGAAAAATCAAAGGTTATGGTTCTGTTGTAGGCTAGAGAGCTTAGAGTTCCTGCAGACAGTGTCCCAGATGTCTTAGAACAGTCTGCCATGCCAAAATGAGTGATAGAAAAAATGTCATGGCAACACCCAAGTCGGGGCAGCTGATGAAAAGTGAGGTGAAATTGCTCGGCAGGGTCACTGGAGAAGCTGTAAGTGGCTATTGTGAGTTGTTCCAGGGGGTACACATAGCCCACAATCTCTAAAGTGGCCAGGTTGAGTGACATTAAGGAATTGGTAGGCTGAGGTCAGGGTACGAATCAGAAGGCATAATGGCAGGTTAATTATGAGGGGGAATGTCATGAGAAGGGAAGTAATGACCTTGGAGGGGTGTTTAATTACTTCTCCTATTTCTCCCATTTCCAGAGGTTAGACAATTGGGACATATTTTTCTCTGGATGTGAATTGTACTTATCGGGGATCCAGATTGTTTTTTATGGTAGAACTTACCAACAACTGTTTCCCACCTGGGATTCCATGGGTCTTGAATATAGAAGAGGGTCTTACATCATTGATCCTAACATATGTATCTGGCAAGACCAATATGGTCAGCCCCCAAATTCATCTGGCCATTTTTTAATTACAATCATCTTTTGTCTGGTCATAGAGGAAGCAAACAAAGAGGTTATAATATTTAGATGGAATGGTGGATATAGGGATGACAGCAATTTGGATCAACTCCTGACATCTGGCTATGGAGTAGTTTCCTCACCCTATTTGGAAAGACTGTTATCAGTAGGGGTTTCTCAAACCTCAACTCTCCAGATGTTAGGGTTACCCTGGATGGAAATGAACAGCAGGGTGGCAGGAGAAGCCCATATCTAATCCCGTGGAGTCGAGTGTAGCTGCAGAAGTGGAGTCTCATTTTTCTAGGGTTGGGGACAAGGTGTGTGATTCTGACATCCTCTGTAGCTTAAGAGAATAGGGTCCTGTTGGGGTCAGTGTGTAGGAAAAAGAGTCATTTTGAGGTAGAGGGGTGAAAAGTTTGAGTGAGACAGGTGAACCCAATAAGAGAGCCCTTCAAGTTTAGCAGCTGTGGGAGTCACAAGAATTACCTCCAAGGGGCCCTGCCATTTAGGAGAGAAGGGCAAGGGCTGATAGTCTGGAGGAAAGAAGAGAACCTGTTCTCCAATGTTGACAGGGAGTGGGCTGGGGGCAGTGTGTGGCTGTGGCAAAGTAATGAAGTAGGTGATCAGGTAGGGGAGAGCATTTGGGTGAAAGACCAAGACATCCATACATGAGTTCCAAAGACTGGGCATCCATACATGAGTTCCAAAGGTGAGATGAAAAAGGAGTCCCCTTGGGAGGCCGCAATACGTAACTTCTA
>NC_046172.1:60765441-60798943 GCF_011064425.1 Rattus rattus
ATGACATGTGGCCCATATATATACAGCCACCCAATTAGAAAAGATGGATGAAGCAAAGAAGTGCAGACCGACAGAAGCCGAATGTAGATCGAACGTGAGAGACACAACCAGAATACAGCAAATACAGAGGCGAATGCCAGCAGCAAACCACTGAACTGAGAACAGGACCCCCGTTGAAGGAATCAGAGAAAGAACTAGAAGAGCTTGAAGGGGCTCGAGACCCCATATGTACAACAATGCCAAGCCACCAGATCTTCCAGGGACTAAGCCACTACCTAAAGACTATACATGGACTGACCCTGGACTCTGACCTCATAGGTAGCAATGAATATCCTAGTAAGAGCACCAGTGGAAGGGGAAGCCGTGGGTCCTCCTAATACTGAACCCCTAGTGAACTAGACTCTTGGGGAGAGGGCAGCAATGGGGGGAGGGTTGGGAGGGGAACACCCATAAGGAAGGGGGGGGGGGGAAGGGGTTTGCCCGGTGGAAAGGGAATAACACTATGTATAAAGAAATACTCAAGTTAATAATAATAAATAACAAAAAAAGCAAAAAAAAAAAAAAAAAGAAAGAAAGTTGCCATGGAGATATAGACTCAGGAGAATAAGTAAGGGGAACATGGATCCTCTGGGGACAAAGTAGCCTAAAACTTTTAGAGTACTAACATGTGTGTTGATTTATACATATTATCCTGACATAAAATTGCCTTTGTAGTTTCATATATACAAAAAACAAACATAAATTTAATGGTAAAATATATTCAATAGCCAACAGCAACACCAAGCATAGTTACCTAGGTTCATACATTTAACAAAAAACAATACAAGATTCAAGTAAAGAAAGAATAAAATTCAACTAAAGTATTGTATCAGTTACTTTTTTATTATTGTAATAAAATACCAAGACCAAAAGAAGCTTATTGAAGAAAGAGTTTATTTTGGCTTCTGTTAACAGAGACAGAGTCTATAATGACTGAGAAGGTATGGCATGACAGCAGAAGCAAGGAGCTGGACCATCGCATCCTTTTGTACACACAGGAATCAGAGAGAGAATGGGGAAAGGGAGCAAGCACAATGAGTAGGGTGAAGCTGTACATCTTCAAAGACACCCTCTCCCACTGATCTCCTTCCTCTAAGAAGGTTGAACCTCCTAAAGTTTTCACAATCTCTTCCAAACAGGGCTACCAACTGAGGACCAAATGTTCAAATATATGAGCCTTTGGGGGGATATTTTTGTTCATTTAAACCACCACAGGTTAGATAAAATAAAACTCTTTGTTTCTGAAGCTAGAGACTAAATCTAGGACTTTGTCCATGCTAGATAAATGCTCTACCACTACCACAGTCCCAAGTGTAAAATAAGATTTTAAAGGTGTACTCTGTTCTTAAATAAACGAATATTATAAATACTGTCCATTTTCTTATAACCAGCCTACAAATTAAAAACATTCTAAAAAAAAGTCTAAGCATTTTGATAGAACTTGTCTGAAGGAATAAATGTTAAAAATCAGCAAGAATATTTTGAGAAAATCAGAGAGAACTTACTCAATAATACGTTAAAATTCATTATAGAGCTACAAACAGGTGGAGAGACAGCTTAGCCATTAAGAGCATATATTGCTCTTACAGAGGACCTGAGCTTGATTTCCAGCATCAATGTTCGGCAGCTTTTGATCAGGTACCTTTTTCTGACCTTCAAGGTACATGACTCACATACACTTAAATAGATAGAGATACATATATAGGTATAAGAATTGTGTTTTCTGTGTATAGTATTTTCCTAGTTAAAACATTCATTTTTGTTATTAAAACATATTTAAATATATGTGTGGCATATTCAAAAAATAAAATCTTTTTAAAGCTACAATTATTAAATATTATAATATTATCCCAAGAATACAGAAAGTTCACTAGAATCAAAATAAAAATCCAGAAATAAATTCCAAATGTAAGTTTATGATGTTAAAGGATTCATTACAAGTTACAAGGGAAAATAAAATAAATATTGATACATATATAGTTAATTATTTAGTAAATAAATAAATGTATAGTAATGCTTCACTCCTATGCCACACAAAACTTTGGTATAACAAAGGAAAACATGAGAAAATTAAATCAATAAAAGCAGCAGAATGAAATGTAAGTGAGCATTTTTATAGTCTCAGGGTACCAGAGGCCTTTTTGGGCATGATATGATATGCACAAACCATAATGAGAAGATTGACAGATTTGACTACATAAAAATAGAAATTTTTCCGTATAGCAGAACATGTCATAAACAGATTGAAAGACAAACAAAAATGCCTAGAAAGAGTGCAATACAATGGACAAGGTTTCTTTTTTTATCTCACAAGGTATTAACTATATGTAAATATTCCAGTGGAAAAGTGGACAGAAGACACAAATAGGAAAATCACTGAAGAACAGCACACGTGCTCGGTAAAGCACTGAAATGCTGTTCACCATCACTTTTAAACAGAGAATTGAAAATAAACATAGTGATGGACTTTATCATTTTTCAGTTATGGAATATTTTACAGTAGTCTGTCTTCTTGAACAGCTTTATGCTTCTAGATAAAAGTTACAGAGTGTCTTAGCTAGGGTTTCCATGAACAAGGCAAGTCTTATAAGGACAACATTTAATTGGGACTGGCTGACAGGTTCTGAGGTTCAGTCCATCATCATCATGGTGGGAAACATGGCACCATCTAGGCAGACATGGAACTGGAGGAGCTGAGAGCTCTACATCTTGTTCCACAAGCAAATATGAGAAGACTGACTTTCAGGCAGCTAGGAGGAAGGTCTCTCAAAGCCCACCTCCATGTGATATACTTCCTCTATTAGACCACACCACTTAATAGTGCCAATCCTTGGGCCAACCATATTTATAGCACCACATGGAATTCTTACACACCCCAAACTCACTTTACTTTATTGTTAATGGGCTACTTGAGTATAATATGTTCACTAAAATGATGAGCTATAAAAATTTTATTGCTAAAGTTCATACTTGAATGAAAAAAATAAATAAAGAGGAAGGACATGATTGCTTCTAGGTGTGGTGAGGAGAAGGTTTACTGTAGATAAAAGGGAAGGCATAGCCAGAGGCAGAGACGTCTGGGAGAGTCCAGAGTGAGCATAACTCTGAGCAGGGGCCATATGAGGAGAAGGAGAAGGGGAGAGAGGAGAACCAGGACACCAGGAGAAAAGAGGCCAGAAAAGTAAAAGGTAAAAAAGGACTGGTTTAGCCAAAATGGATGAAATATATAGGGAAGAACTGCTTAGGAAAGGTCAACCCAGCCCCTGGGCTGGAGAGTTCAGGGTAGAGAACAGTGAATGCCAGCTACCCCCATTAACAGGCAGGGACCGAGGGATGCTAGGAGAACCTTGCAACCAGGTCCTCTTTGATATGTTAAGTTAGCCATTTGTCCTGTGTTTTAGACCTAAAAATATTTATATTCTTCTAGTTTTAAACTAATGTTCCATCATTCTTGTATCCTTACAACTCACTAAGAATAGGTGACATGCTGTGCTAGCTAGTCTTATGTCAACTTGACACACAAACTTGAGATAGATCTTCTTGAGAAAATGCCTCCATAAGATCCAACTGTAAGGCATTTTCTTAGTTAGGGATTGATGAGTGGGGATCCAGCCCATTGTGGGTGGTGCCATCCCTATGCTGGTGGTCCTGCATGTTAAGCAAACTATGGAGAGCAAGCCAGTAAGTTGCACTTCTCCATGGCCTCTGCATCAGCTCCTGCCTGATCTATTTTCCTATTTTTTAATTCTATTCTTAATGATTTTTTATTTTATTTTATTTTTATGAATATGTATGCATATCACTGTGTGGGTATGTCTATATGAGCGTATGTACCTACAGAGGCCAGAGGCATTGGATCCCCTGGACCTGGAGCTACAGTTGGTTGTGAGCCAGGCAATGTGGGTTCTAAGAACTGAACTTGGGTCTGTTATACAAGTAGCAAGAGCTTAACTGCTGAGACATCTAATAGTCTTTAAATTTGTTAACGGATGGAGAAAAAAAAAAACTATCCAGCCTTAGCCAGTGCCATTTTGACATAGCATGAATGTATGCATGTGTTTGGCACTTCAATTTGTGACATTATAAAATGCTAGGCTTTCATTTTGTGTTCCCCAGTGCAGTCCTAAAATCACCCATTTCTCCAAAAAAGCTATCGTGCAATTTTTTTTAAGAATGGTATTAAATATCAAGATCTGTATGCTTGGTTCACCACTTTCAGACAGTCTCAGCTGACAGAACAAAGAATTACATTCATGAATATTAATGTGTTTATATACATTTTTCTATAACTGGTTCTACACTTACCCATCTATATCAATATTGAGTTCATACGGATGTCTCCAACTTTAACTTACCATATGGATCATTTTAGCCCTCTCCTCTTGCTTATCTAGATATTTCTACACCAGCAGTGGGAAATATAGTTTCCACCATAGGCTATCTATGTAACTAATTGTTCATTTCGGTATGTATGCATAGCATCATCATAATTGATAACATATAGCCCTATGGGAAACTGGTTTTATCTGCTATATTACAGTACCTATGAACAGATCTTACATTATTCCTACAGATTCCATATGTTTCCAAAGCCCTGGGGGGGGGTACAGACCTGTTCCTCCCACTTCTTTCAGTGAAGTTATTGCAAGTATTTGTGCTACACTGAGAGCCTCTTATCATAGTGTGCATTCCTTGCCAGGACTCTTGACTACCTAGTTGATATCTTAGAACTGCACACTATACATTAAGATCTCTTCCTTGTTCTGTAACACCCTATGGGGTTTGGCAAATATGTATTACCTAGCATTACATGATTGCACAGTTATTTTAATCTCCTAAAACATCCTTTTTGCTTTATCTTTCATCTTTCCACCCTCTGAAGCACTAGGAACTATTAATCATTGAGTCTAGAATTGCCTCTACTGTAAACTGTGATAGCCTTAAAATGGTACATTATGTAGTCCCCTCTGGTTGACTTATTTTACTACATCCAAGTTTTCTTCCATGTGTTCTCATGACTTGATATTCATTTCTGTTTCAGCATTGAATACTGTTCATTCTTTGGCTGTACCACAGTTTATACACTCACCTAATAAGAGTCATTTTGGTTGCTCCCCAGCTCGAGTGATTATAAACAATACTGTAGTACAAATATATACAGATAGACATGGAAGTGTACTCAAGAGGTGGACCCAGGACGATCGCCAGTTTGAAGCCAGCTTAAGCTACCTTTTAAAACTCTGTCCTTCAAAAAGTATGCAGATGTTTGGAAGAGCATGGCTTTTTCAATCAACCGTGTAAACATCTAAGAGCAGTCAACATATTTCAAGATTATTTTTTACTTTGTAAGACATTTCCAATTCATTTTTCTTTTTATCTCTTAAATTCTATGCAATACACAACTTACTGGGATTACATTCATCCTCCCATATTGCTTTCTTACCCCGTCTCCCTCCCTCTGAATGCTTTTTCTTCACACAAATGTCTTCTCTTACTTTCATGACTATTTATCTACTGATTTCAGTTAGGGTTAGTTACATAAGCACTGGTAGGGGAAAGTTTGCTTCAGTATAGGAAACTTGTGAACCCATTAACTACCAGTAGTTCTTTAGGAAAGGATGGGGGTCTCATGGGCAATTTCCTCATAGTTATGGAATGTTGATGGGCCTAATTCCATGTAGGCCTTGCGCAGCAATGGATACGGGCTGTATATTTGTGATTGTAGCAGCCATTTTGTATCAGGGTGGCAGTTCCGTAGCACTTTTCTCTTTCCTCCAGTTTTATATTATTTCTCCACCTTCTACAGTATTCCCAGGACGGTGGCAGGAATGATACAGGTGTATCACTTATGACTGACCATTCAGCAGTCACTTGCTCTCAGTACACTGAGCAGATAGAAGTCCCTTCACAAATCTTCACCCACTGCAAAAACAAACTAACAAACAAACAAAACAATCACATCTCTGCCCAAGGTTGAGGGTGGCACTATTTATGGGTACAAACATAATTATTTAGAAGTCATTTGAGAACATGTCCATTTAGCAAAACAACAATGGTAGGCTCCCCACCAGAGCCTATGAACCCTCCTCCCAGCCATAGGTTTTGATTTATCTTACAGTACCAAGAGTATATTTCTTCCCATGGTGTGAGCCTCAGTTCCTATCAGAAAGCTACTGGTTACCCCACCCCCAAAACACCCATGTCACTACTGTACCAGTAGGAATATCTTCTTGCCTGGTATGTTAGTATTGTATCACAGAGGGTGCACAGTTGGGTGAAGACCATCATCTTTTCTTCTCAAGCAACCCACACAGCAACTTCTAGCACTATGAACACTAATCAGCAGAAAGCTTCCAATTCAGTTCCATCTTGAATTCTCCGTGTTTTGGGGACAGGTGTATGAAGTTTTGGCAACAGCACCTTATCATCTAATCCTGGTGGGCAGCCAACAGCAATGACAATAGACTATTATTTTGGGAGACTGTTGGTCCTCTCTGACCAAGAACTTAGAAGATGTCCTGCATTTGATTCTGGAATTTTCACACTAACATGCATGCAGTAACAATTACTAAAGCAAAAAAAAAATATTATGAATTTGCAGGAGAGCAGGGAAGGATATAGGAAAGGCTTTGGAGGGAAAGAGGAAGGGAGGAATGCAATCAAATTATAGTCTCAAAAAATATAAACGCTAACTAAGTCAAAACAAACAGCAACAAAAGTTCTATGCCTTTAGGGAGCAGCATTATCCACCTACACAAGCTCCTTTTTCGGTTATATTTTTGGTTGGATTATAAAGCAATAGGTTTCTGTATGGCTTGTTTGTACATCCTTTTTTGTTAAGCCTGTCTTCTCATCTCCCCTTTCTCTTGCCCTCTCTCCCCGCCCCATTTATTTCCTGGTAGTCCTCCTTCTATTTTAATGTACCATGCATTTTACTATACACCCTAATGCCTACCCCTATCCCCTAGCTACTTTCTTGCTTCCTGACTTCTACAGACATTCACACTTAAGAATGGAAATCTATGGATATTAGCCCCAAAAGCTCGGAATACCCAAGAAACAATTCATAGACCATACGAAGCTCAAGAAGAAGGAAAACCAAAATGTGGATGCCTTAGTCCATCTTAGAAGGGAGAACAAAATACTCACAGGAGGAAATACAGAGACAAAGAGTATATCAGGGACTGAAGAAAAGTTCATTCACAGACTGCCCCACCTGGGGGTCCATCCCATATGCAGCCACCAAACCCAGACGCTATTACTGATGCCAAGAAGTGCTTGCCAGGAGCCTGGTATGGATGTCTCCTGAGAGGCTCTGCCAGAGCCTTACTGATACACATGAAGATGCTTGCAGCTACCCATCAGACTGAGCACCAAGACCCCAATGGAGGTGATAGAGAAAGGACCGAAGGAGCTGAAGGGGTTTACAAGCCCATAAGAAAAACAATAATGTCAACCAACTAGAGCCCCCAGAGTTCCCAGGGACTAAATCACCAAACAATGAGTACACATTGAGGTACCCATGAGTCCAGCTGCATATGTAGCAGAGAATGTCATTGTCTGGTATCAATAGGAGGAGAAGACCTTGGTCCTATGAAGGCTTGTTTCCCCAGTGTAGGGGAATGTCAGGGCATTGAGGTGGGAGTGGGTAGATGGGAGTGGGAGCGTCTTCACAGAAGCAGGGGGGAGGGGGAATGGGAAAGAGGAGAAAGGGGATAACATTTGAAATGCAAATACATAAAATATCCAATAAAAAGTATGGAAATTTAAAAATTTGAAGGTAGGATCTGTGTATGAGAAAGAACCTGTAGCATTTATGTACTGAATTTGGGCCACCTCATTTGGTATAATTATTTTCAGTTTCATTAATTTTCTTGCAAATTTCATTTTTCTATACAACTCGGTAAAATATTCTATGTATAGAGCACATTTTCATTACCTGTTCATCAATTGGTAGATATCTCTACTGATTTGATTTCCTATTTATTATAATGGAAGTACCTATGAAGTACCTACCATTTTCTGAAGAAAAGGCAGTTAACGGTCCCAAGGATGATGTGATATTTTATTCATTCTGTATACATGATTAAAGACAGTCTTCACAGGTAGCCCAGAATATAGTCATATTGAACACTGATAAGCAATCATCTTTTTTGTGTACCCTTTGGACATATACCCAGAAGTGGTATGACTGAATCATGTGGAAGCTCAAGTTTCAGCTTTGTAAGAGATTTGCCACACCAATTTCCATAGTGACCACATCACTCTTATCAACAATGAATAAGGGTCTTCATTTCCCCACATTCTCAACAGTATTTGGTATCCTTTGATCTTTTGGTTATAATCTCTCTGACGAGGATTAGAAGGAATATCAAAGTGGTATTTATTTATTTACTTACATAACTAATATGCTGACCACCATTTCTCCTCTCCCCTCTCCTCCCAGTCCTTCCTCAACCTTCCTTCCCTCCCCATCCCTCCATTTTTCCCTCAGTTAAGTTGCAGGCCTATTAAAGTGGTTTCAATTTGGATTTTCCACAGTTGCAGTAAGTATTTAAACACCTCTTCTCCTTTGAGGCTAGACTAGGAGGAAGGGTCCCAAAGGCAGGAAACAGAGTCATCATCAGTTCAATCTGTTAGAGTCCCATATGAATTTAAACTATACAACTGTTACATTTTTAGAGGCCCAAGGGATCATTAAAATCCTTGGCTGGGCCAAGTTTATTGGAAATTTGGTTTCAATTTGGTTCCTAAATGCAATTTTAAAACACCTCTTTGTTGAACTTATCTATTTTATTTTTTGGTGTCATCAGTTAATCTTTATATTATTTTTATTATCCTTTTTTTTATACTCAAGGGAATAAATATGTCTTATATTGAAATTTGTGTCTTCTTGGTGCCTAAGCAATTTTATTTGCTTGCTTATTTATTTTTTTGGTGTACATATATTTTATTCATAATAAATAGGTGTAATTTTACTGCAGTAATTGAAATATGGTTAAACCTCACCCTGTAACCCCAGGCCCGATATAATGCCAAACAGAGATAACACCTGTCACTATTCTTGATTTTAAAGAGAAAACTTTTAGGTTACTTATATGTGTTATTACTTTTTTTTTTATTAACTTGAGTATTTCTTATGTACATTGAAAAGTATTCCCTTTCCGGTTTCAGGCAAACATCCCTTCTCCCCCTTCCTTGTGGGTGTTCCCCTCCCCCACCCTCCCCCATTGCCCTCCCCCCGACAGTCTAGTTCACTGGGGGTTCAGTCTTAGCAGGACCCAGGGCTTCCCCTTCACTGGTGCTCTTACTAGGATATTCATTGCTACCTATGAGGTCAGAGTCAGGGTCAGTCCATGTATAGTCTTTAGGTGGTGGCTTAGTCCTGGAAGCTCTGGTTGCTTGGCATTGTTGTACATATGGGGTCTCAAGCCCTTCAAGCTCTTCAGTTCATTCTCTGATTCCTTCAGCAGGGGTCCCGTTCTCAGTTCAGTGGTTTGCTGCTGGCATTCGCCTCTGTATTTGCTGTATTCTGGCTGTGTCTCTCAGGAAGATCTACATCCGGCTCCTGTCGGTCTGCACTTCTTTGCTTCATCCATCTTGTCTAATTGGGTGGCTGTATATGTATGGGCCACATGTGGGGCAGGCTCTGAATGGGTGTTCCTTCAGTCTCTGTTTTAATCTTTGCCTCTCTCTTCCCTGCCAAGGGTATTCTTGTTCCCCTTTTAAAGAAGGAGTGAAGCCTTCACATTTTGATCATCCGTCTTGAGTTTCATTTGTTCTAGGCATCTAGGGTAATTCAAGCATTTGGGCTAATAGCCACTTATCAGTGAGTGCATACCATGTATGTCTTTCTGTGATTGGGTTACCTCACTCAGGATGATATTTTCCAGTTCAACCATTTGCCTCACAATTTCATAAACTCGTTGTTTTTTTGATAGCTGAGTAATATTCCATTGTGTAGATGTACCACATTTTCTGTATCCATTCCTCTGTTGAAGGGCATCTGGGTTCTTTCAGCTTCTGGCTATTATAAATAAGGCTGCGATGAACATAGTGGAGCACGTGTCTTTTTTATATGTTGGGGCATCTTTTGGGTATATGCCCAAGAGAGGTATAGCTGGATCCTCAGGCAGTTCAATGTCCAATTTTCTGAGAAACCTCCAGACTGATTTCCAGAATGGTTGTACCAGTCTGCAATCCCACCAACAATGGAGGAGTGTTCCTCTTTCTCCGCATCCTCGCCAGCATTTGCTGTCACCTGAGTTTTGATCTTAGCCATTCTCACTGGTGTGAGGTGAAATCTCAGGGTTGTTTTGATTGCATTTCCCTGATGACTAAAAGATGTTGAACATTTCTTTGGGTGTTTCTCAACCATTCGGCATTCCTCAGCTGTGAATTCTTTGTTTAGCTCTGAACCCCATTTTTTAATAGGGTTATTTGTCTCCCTCTTGGTCTAACTTTTTGAGTTCTTTGTATATTTTGGATATAAGGCCTCTATCTGTTGTAGGATTGGTAAAGATCTTTTCCCAATCTGTTGGTTGCCGTTTTGTCCTAACCACAGTGTCCTTTGCCTTACAGAAGCTTTGCAGTTTTATGAGATCCCATTTGTCGATTCTTGATCTTAGAGCATAAGCCATTGGTGTTTTGTTCAGGAAATTTTTTCCAGTGCCCATGTGTTCCAGATGCTTCCCTAGTTTTTCTTCTATTAGTTTTGGTGTGTCTGGTTTGATGTGGAGGTCCTTGATCCACTTGGACTTAAGCTTTGTACAGGGTGATAAGCATGGATCGATCTGCATTCTTATACATGTTGACCTCCAGTTGAACCAGCACCATTTGCTGAAAATGCTATCTTTTTTCCATTGGATGGATTTGGCTCCTTTGTCAAAAATCAAGTGACCATAGGTGTGTGGGTTCATTTCTGGGTCTTCAATTCTATTCCATTGGTCTATCTGTCTGTCTCTGTACCAATACCATGCAGTTTTTATCACTATTGCTCTGTAATACTGCTTGAGTTCAGGGATAGATGATTCCCCTGAAGTCCTTTTATTGTTGAGGATAGTTTAGCTATCCTGGGTTTTATTATTCAGATGAATTTGCAAATTGTTCTGTCTAACTCTTTGAAGAATTGGATTGGTATTTTGATGGGGATTGCATTGAATCTGTAGATCGCTTTTTGGTAAAATGGCCATTTTACTATATTAATCCTGCCAATCCATGAGCATGGGAGATCTTTTCCATCTTCTGAGGTCTTCTTCAATTTCTTTCTTCAGTGTCTTGAAGTTCTTGTTGTACAAATCTTTTTACTTGCTTGGTTAAAGTCACACGAGGTACTTTTATATTATTTGGGTCTATTATGAAGGGTGTCGTTTCCCTAATTTCTTTCTCGGCTTGTTTCTCTTTTGTGTAGAGGAAGGCTACTGATTTATTTGAGTTAATTTTATACCCAACCACTTTGCTGAAGTTGTTTATCAGCTTTAGTAGTTCTCTGGTGGAACTTTTGGGATCTTAAATATACTATCATATCATCTGCAAATAGTGATATTTTGACTTCTTCTTTTCGATCTGTATCCCTTGACCTCCTTTTGTTGTCTGATTGCTCTGGCTAGAACTTCAAGAACTATATTGAATAAGTAGGGGAGAGTGGGCAGCCTTGTCTAGTCCCTGATTTTAGTGGGATTGCTTCAAGTTTCTCTCCATTTAGTTTAATGTTAGCCACTGGTTTTGCTGTATATGGCTTTTTACTATGTTTGGGTATGGGCCTTGGATTCCTATTCTTTCCAGGACTTTTATCATGAAGGGGTGTTGAATTTTGTCAAATGCTTTCTCAGCATCTAATGAAATGATCATGTGGTTTTGTTCTTTCAGTTTGTTTTATATAATGGATCACGTTGATGGTTTCG
Organism: Rattus rattus; assembly: GCF_011064425.1. NCBI lineage: Eukaryota > Metazoa > Chordata > Mammalia > Rodentia > Muridae > Rattus > Rattus rattus. The sequence goes on from NC_046172.1 coordinate 60,777,384, forward strand.
TATATTAAACCATCCTGCATGCCTGGGATGAAGCCTACTTGATCATGGTGGATGATTGTTTTGATGTGCTCTTGGATTCGGTTTGCCAGAATTTTGTTGAGTATTTTTTTGCGTCGATGTTCATAAGGGAAATTGGTCTGAAGTTCTCTTTCTTTGTTGGGTCTTTGTGTGGTTTAGGTATAAAATGGTGTGGCTTCATAGAAGGAATTGGTAGTGCTCCATCTGTTTCAATTTTGTGGAATAGTTTGGATAATATTGGTATGGGTCTTCTATGAAGGTCTGATAGAATTCTGCACTAAACCGTCTGGACCTGGGCTCTTTTTGGTTGGGAGACCTTTAATGACTGCTTCTATTTCCTTAGGAGTTATGGGGTTGTTTAACTGGTTTATCTGTTCCTGATTTAACTTGGTACCTGGTATCTGTCTAGGAAATTGTCCATTTCCTGCAGATTTTTCAAGTTTTTGTTGAATATAGGCTTTTTATAGTAAGATCTGATGATTTTTGAATTTCCTCTGAATCTGTAGTTATGTCTCCTTTTCATTTTCTGATTTTGTTAATTTGGACACACTCTCTGTGTCCTCTCGTTAGTCTAGCTAAGGGTTTATCTATCTTGTTGATTTTCTCAAAGAACCAACTTTTGGTTCTGTTGATTCTTTCTATGGTCCTTTTGTTTCTACTTGGTTGATTTCAGCTCTGAGTTTGATTATTTCCTGCCTTCTCTCCTCCTGGGTGTATTTGCTTCTTTTTGTTCTAGAGCTTTTGGGTGTGCTGTCAAGCTGCTGACATATGCTCTTTCCTGTTTCTTTCTGCAGGCACTCAGCGCTATAGGTTTTCCTCTTAGCACAGCTTTCATTGTGTCCCATAAGTTTGGGTATGTTGTACCTTCATTTTCATTAAATTCTAAAAAGTTTTAATTTCTTTCTTTATTTCTTCCTTGACCAGGTTATCATTGGTAGAGCATTGTTCAATTTCCACGTATGTGTGGGCATTCTTCCTTATTGTTATTGAAGACCAGCTTTGAGGCCGTGGTGGTCGATATCGTGCTTACTTTTAAAATGACCTTTTATTTCTATCATTATTTTCTGTACACAATTTCACTGATTTTCTGTACTAAGTTTGATGTTTCTTTTTTCTTCTTGATTTAAGCTTAAGTTACTTTATTTTATCTTGTTTTCTAAGCAGAAGTCCTGATTACTGATTTTAGATTTTCTTTTCTAATATATTCAATATATGCTATAAATTTGCGTTTGAAATTCTCTGCATCAGAAAAATTGTGACAATTCAAATCTTCATTGCTATTTCTTTTTTTTATGGAAAAAAATTTTTTTATTAACTTGAGTATTTCTTATATACATTTTGAGTGTTATTCCCTTTCCCGGTTTCCAGGCAAACATCCCCCTAATCCCTCTCCCTCCCCTTCTTTATGGGTGTTCCCCTCCCCATCCTCCCCCCATTGCCGCCCTCCCCCCAACAATCTAGTTCGCTGGGGTTCAGTCTTGGGGACCCAGGGCTTCCCTTCCACTGGTGCTCTTACTAGGATATTCATTGCTACCTATGAGGTCAGAGTCCAGGTCAGTCCATGTATAGTCTTTAGGTAGTGGCTTAGTCCCTGGAAGCTCTGGTTGCTTGGCATTGTTGTACATATGGGGTCTCGAGCCCTTCAAGCTCTTCCAGTTCTTTTCTCTGATTCCTTCAACGGGGGTCCCGTTCTCAGTTCAGTGGTTTGCTGCTGGCATTCGCCTCTGTATTTGCTGTATTCTGGCTGTGTCTCTCAGGAGCGATCTACATCCGGCTCCTGTTGGTCTGCACTTCTTTGCTTCATCCATCTTGTCTAATTGGGTGGCTGTATATGTATGGGCCACATGTGGGGCAGGCTCTGAATGGGTGTTCCTTCAGTCTCTGTTTTAATCTTTGCCTCTCTCTTCCCTGCCAAGGGTATTCTTGTTCCCCTTTTAAAGAAAGAGTGAAGCCTTCACATTTTGATCATCCGTCTTGAGTTTCATTTGTTCTAGGCATCTAGGGTAATTCAGGCATTTGGGCTAATAGCCACTTATCAATGAGTGCATACCATGTATGTCTTTCTGTGATTGGGTTAGCTCACTCAGGATGATATTTTCCAGTTCCAACCATTTGCCTACAAATTTCATAAACTCGTTGTTTTTGATAGCTGAGTAATATTCCATTGTGTAGATATACCACATTTTCTGTATCCATTCCTCTGTTGAAGGGCATCTGGGTTCTTTCCAGCTTCTGGATATTATAAATAAGGCTGCGATGAACATAGTGGAGCACGTGTCTTTTTTATATGTTGGGGCATCTTTTGGGTATATGCCCAAGAGAGGTATAGCTGGATCCCTCAGGCAGTTCAATGTCCAATTTTCTGAGGAACCTCCAGACTGATTTCCAGAATGGTTGTAGCAGTCTGCAACCCCAACAACAATGGAGGAGTGTTCCTCTTTCTCCGCATCCTGGCCAGCATCTGCTGTCACCTGAGTTTTTGATCTTAGCCATTCTCACTGGTGGGAGGTGAAATCTCAGGGTTGTTTTGATTTGCATTTCCCTGATGACTAAAGATGTTGAACATTTCTTTAGGTGTTTCTCAGCCATTCGGCATTCCTCAGCTGTGAATTCTTTGTTTAGCTCTGAACCCCATTTTTTAATAGGGTTATTTGTCTCCCTGCTATTTCTATGAAAACATTCTTAAATTTTCTCTTGAGACTTCATTGGCTGTGTTATTTAAAAAATGTGTGCCCTGATCTCTAACTGTTTTGAGGTTGTCCAGAATGTTTCCATTTACATAGTTCTGGCTCAATTCCACTATGTACTGAGAACATATTTTTTAAGATTTGTAGTTTTAAAATTTGGTAAAATTGTTTTGGCCCTTAATATGGACTGTACTGGTGAAGTATTCTTCTGAGCTTTAGAAGAATATCATTCTTTTCTTGCTGCCTGAAGTACTCTGCAAATGTCAACTATACCCAGTTGATTGATGTGCTCTGCAGTTCTACTATCCCCTTCCTCATGTTTGCCCATTTAATCTATCAATTATCAATAGTGGAAGTCTGTAGCTATAATAGTACACTTGTCCGTTGCTCCCTGCAGTGCTTAGATTTAACACAGTTCACTAGTGTTAAATCTGTTTGTAATATTAAGAGCACACCACCACCATTTACTTTCAAATTCTTTTTGTGACTTTGTACCTATCAGGCTATAGCTCACTATTCCTGTCTCTCTCAATTTCTGTTGGACTCCATTTTGTCTCTGGATTTACTGATTATACATGTCTCATAGAGATACAATCATACCATGTTTGTGCTTTTGTATCTACCATGTTCATTCATGTTATGTCATATATCAAAACTTTATACAGCTGAAAATGCTCATCATATATATTTATTATAATGTACCTATCATTTACATATTGATAAGCAATTAGGTTGTTTGCTAATTTGGGCTTTGAAGACTAGTGTGACTAGTGAGTAGCCTTTTCAAGCACCTGAGGCCATGCTGATGTCCTTGACCTATGCTGCCTATGTTGCTATCTGTGGTATGTACTGCCAGCAGAGACTGTGCTGAAGTTCAGGGCTCGCAGTGACGCTGGAACCCTTGGGGAGGTCCATGATCTGTGCTCCTAATGACTGCAAAGGGAAAGAAAGATAATTTCGCTGGGGTATTGATGAGTGCAAAGTCACAGTTAAGAAAGAGGGACATAGAGAAGGTCTATGTGACAACCCCTCACCATCCCCCCAAAGTAACAGCCTAGACAGAAAGCCATGATGTGAAATAACCAAATAATAAAAATATTATAAAAATAGTGTTACTATAAACATTGATGTACACATATCAAGCCTCTGCTTTCAATTCTTTTGAATATATTTGGTAATAGAAAGTAAGATAATATAGTAATTCTATGTTTAGAAATCATAAATTTGTGTTCCACAGTATTTATATTATTTTATATCCCCACTAGTAATGCACAAGGGTTCCATTTTTCCACATCCTTGCCCATGCTTGTTATATTCTGTTGTTTTTCTTTTTTAAATAAAAAATGAAAAGTTTAATTTAATGAGGTATTGTTAGTAAGTAGTACAATCTCAGCTACTTCACAAAGCACTAAATACAAAGTGAAAGAACAACATTATACAAGAAAAGCCTAAGCAATTCCACTTCTAGTGATCAATCTGAAAATCACCACTAATGAGAGTATCAAAATTATAGTCATATAATAGGGTATAATGAGAAAAACAAAATAATTATGTCTGTGATACACTTGCCAAAAGCAATGTTTTGAGTCTAATAATAATGATAAATCAGAATATTCTGACTCTAAGACATTCTACCTTCAAAGATTCCAGGTCAGGGAAATCAACAAAGACTGAAGAACATTGCAGATTAATGGAGTCTGAGGAACATAATAATGAGTCCTAAGCAATCCACGCACTATAGATGGGATAATTTTGTTATAAAGGGCATTATAGACAAGGAACAAAAGTTGGGAAAGAGTCTAAAGGTTAAATGATAGAAAAATGTTACCATTTGCTTTCTAATTAGAAATGCTGTGCTGCTGCACAGAAAGTTCTGACTTGTAGAAAACACACACTAAAGTAATTAGGGATGGTAGCACATGTCAGCAATTTGGTTGGGAAAGTAAAAGTTCTTTGTACTAGAATGTGGAACGTTTTCACTGACTTAAAGTCCATTTCTAAAAGTTATTCAATTATGATAAATAAGAACAACAAATTAACAAACAGAAAAGGTCAAAATTCTTGGGGAAATGTTTCCTCATGAACAAACAACAACAGATTATTCCTTAGAAGTATACTCCTAGGCAGACCAGAGTGATGGTTCATTATTTAACAGTACTGGATGTTCTTTCAGAGGACCCAGGTTCTGCTCCTGGTACCACATAGTGGCTAATAATTGTACCTACAGTTCCAGGGTGTGTGGCACCCTCTCTAGCTTCAGGGATACGATAGGCATGTGGTACACAGACATATATGCAGGCAAGCATACATCATAAACACAAGATAAAAATAAATCTTACTTTTAAAAATTGTAATTCTAAACATTTTAAAATAAATGCTTACAGATAGTATATAGTTAAGATTGACAGGAATAGAATGTCAAATGACACTTGTCAATATCATCATGTACATATTGGTATGTGTTCATAATTCCAGCTACTCAGGAGGCAATAGGATTATGACTTCATGTCCATCATAATTGGAGGGTAGGGCAGAGCATAGGGGTAGGGAAGAGGGATAACCAACACTGAGAATGCTTTAAAGAGCCATATGGAACCCTAATGTTATATAAATTTCCTTAAATGTATACATGTATTTATTTAAATATAAATGTGTGTCTATTCATATACAAGAGTTTAATGCTTACATAAGAGATTGTGCTTCTCGGTGGGGAAGAGAGCAGACCACCCAGGCGGGCAGACATCCAGAGACTGCAGGACAGACTGCCACCTCTGCACACATTTGCCCACATCCCCGGTCCAAGGGGAAACTGCACAGTGCCTCTGGACACAGGGACACAGGAACAGACAGCCACCAGTACCTGCAGTTCTGGTCTGTGCCAAGAACCGAACTGAACTGGTCAAACAGCTCCCTGCACCCAAATCCCATAGGGGAGAGAGCTGGAACCTCAGAAGTGTGGATACTCCTGAGAAGTCAGAGGAGAATACCCTCTGCCCACAGTCCAGACCCAAGAGGGAATCACACAGTGCCTGCTGGGAGCAAGGACCAACGAGCAATCAGGGGCAGGACCCTTCTGATTCCTGCCTGCACCTAGAGTTGGAACACAGTCTCCAACACACCTGAAACCAGAGCACCTGTTCTCAGGAAAGACTTAAAGAAAACAGGAAAACAGTTCTACAGGAGTGCTGACACAGAGGCCTACAGCAGGATAAAGTCACTCTCAGAAACAGCAAGACAAGCAAACATCAGAGACAACCCAATGGCTAGAGGTAAGTGCAGGAACATAAGCAACAGAAAGCAAGACTACTTGGTATCATCAGAGCCCAGTTCTCCCAAAAAAAAAACACTGGATATCCAAAAAATACCAGAAAAGCAAAGATTTAGATTTAAAAATCACATTTTTGGATAATGATGGAGGAATTTAAGAAAAACATGAAGAACCCCTTAAAGAAAATGCAGGAAAACACAAGTAAACCAGTAGAAGCCCTTAGAGAGGGAAACAAAAAATCCCCAAAAGAATTACAGGAAAACACAACCAAACAGATGAACGAATTGAAATGCAAATAGAAACAAGACAGAAAGCACAAAGGGAGACAACCTGGATATAGAAACCTAAGGAAGAGACAAAGCCCCTAGATACAAGCATCACCAACAGAATACAAGAGATAGAACAGAACCTCAGGGGCAGAAGATACCATAGAAAACATCAACACAACTGTCAAAGATAATGTAAAATGCAAAAAGTTCCTAGCCCAAAACATACAGAAAATCCAGAACACAATGAGAAGATCAAACTTAAGGATAATAGGTATAGAAGAAAGTAAACACTCCCAACATAAAGGACCAGTAAATATATTCAACAAAATTATAGAAAAAACTTTCCTAACCTAAAGAAAGAGATGCCCATAAACATACAAGAAGCCTACAGGACTCCAAATAGATTGGACCAGAAGAGAAATTCCTCCAGTCACATAGTAGTTGAAACATCAAATGCAGAAAACAAAGGAAGAATATTAAAAGCAGTAAGGGACAAAGGTCAAGTGACATATAAAGGCAGACCTATCAGAATCACACCAGGCTTCTAACCAGAGACTATGAAAGCCAGGATATCCTGGACAAATGTCATACAGACCCTAAGAGAACACAAATGCCAGCCCAAGTTACTGTATCCAGGAAAACTCTCAATTAACATAGATGCAGAAACCAAGATATTCCATGACAAAACCAAATTTGCACAACATCTTTCTACAAATCCAGCCCTACAAAGGATAATAGATGGGAAACTATGACACAAGGAGAGAAACTACACCATACAGAAAGCAAAAATATAATTTCCTTGCAATGAAACCAAAAGAAAGACAAACATAATTCCACCTCTTACAACGAAAATAACAGAAAGTGACAATCACTATTCCTTAATATCTCTCAGCATCAATGGACTCAATTCCCTAATAAAAAGACACAGACTAACAGATTAGATACATAAAGAGGACCCAGCATTTTGCTGCACGCAGGAAATACACCTCAAAGACAAAGACAGACACTACCTCAGAGTAAATGGCTGGAAAACAACTTTCCAAGCAATTGGACTGAAGAAAAAAGCTGGAGTTGCCATTCTATTATCAAATAAAATTGACTTTCAACCAAAAGTCATTAAAAAATAAGGAAAGACACTTCATATTCGTCAAAGGAAAAATCCATCAAGATGAACTCTCAATCATAAATATCTGGGCTCCAAATGTAAGGGAACCTACATTCATAAAAGAAAACTTACTAAAGCTCAAGCACACACTGCACCTCACATGATAATAGTAGGAGATTTCAACACCCCACTCTCATCAATGGACAGATCATGGAAACAGAAATTAAATAGAGACATAGAGGAACTAACAGAAGTTATGAAACAAACAGACTTAACGGATATTTATAGAACATTCCATCGTAAATCAAAAGGATATACCTTCTTCTCAGCACCTCATGGAACCTTCTCCAAAATTGACCATATAATCGGTCACAAAACAGTCCTCAACAGATACAGGAAGATAGAAATAATCCCATGTACCCTATCAGATCACCATGCACTAAGACTGGTCTTCAATAACAAACAATAATGACAGAAAGCCCATGTATACACGGAAGTTCAAAATGCTCTACTCAATGACAACTTGGTCAAGGAAGAAATAAAGAAAGACATTAAAGAATTCTTAGAATTGAATGAAAGTGAAGGTACAACATTCCCAAACTTATGGGACACAATGAAAGCGGTACTAAGAGGAAAACTCATAGCTCTGAGTGCCTGCAGAAAGAAACAGGAGAGAGCATATGTCAGCAGCTTGACTACACACCTAAAAGCTCTAGAACAAAAAGAAATAAATAAACCCAAGAGGAGTAGAAGGCAGGAAATAATCAAACTCAGGGCTGAAATCAACCAAGTAGAAACGAAAAGGACTATACAAAGAATCAACAAAACCAGGATCTGGTTCTTTGAGAAAGTCAACAAGATAGATAAAGCCTTAGCCAGACTAACCAGAGGTAACAGAGAGTATCCGAATTAACAAAATCAGAAATGAAAAGGGATACATAACAACAGAGTCTGAAGAAATTTTAAAAATCATCAGATTCTACTACAAAAGCCTATATTCAAGGAAACTGGAAAATCTGGAGGAAATGGACAATTTTCTAGATAGATACCAGGTACCAAAGTTAAATCAGGAACAAAGAAACCATCTAAACAATCCCGTAACTCCTAAAGAAATAGCAGTTATTAAAAATCCCCCAACCAAAGAGAGCCCATGTCCAGATGGGTTCAGTGCAGAATTCTATCAGACCTTCATAGAAGACCTCATACTAATACTATCCAAACTATTCCACAAAATTGAAACAGAGGGAGCGCTACCAAATTCCTTTTATGAAGCCACAATTACTCTTATACCGAAACCACACAAAGATCCAACAAAGAACTTCAGACCAATTTCCCTTCTGAATATTGATGTAAAAATACTCAATAAAAATCTTGCAAACCGAATCTAAGAACACATTAAAACAATCATCCATCATGATCAAGTAGGTTTCATCCCAGGGATGCACGAATGGTTTAATATATGGAAAACCATCAATGTAATCTACTATATAAAACAAACTGAAAGATAAAAACACATGATCACTTCATTAGATACTGAGAAAGCATTTGACAAAATTCAACATTCCTTCATGATAAAACTTCTGGAAAGATGAGGAATTCAAGGCCCATACCTAAACATAGTAAAAGCCAAATACAAGAAACTAGTAGTTAACATCAAACTAAATGGAGAGAAACTTGAAACAATCCCACTAAAATCAGGGACTAGATAAGGGTACCCACTCTTTCCCTACTTATTCAATATAGTACTCGAAGTCCTAGCCAGAGCAATCAGAGAGCGAAAGGAGGTCAAAGGGACACAAATTGTAAGGAGAGAAATCAAAATATCACTATTTGCAGATGATATGATAGTGTACTTAAGTGACCCCAAAAGTTCCACCAGAGAACTACTTAACCTGATAAACAACTTCAGCAAAGTGTCAGGGTATAAAATTAACTCAAACAAATCAGTAGCCTTCCTCTACTCAAAGGATAAACAGGCTGAGAAAGAAATTAAGGAAATGATACCCTTCACAATAGTCCCAAATAACATAAAATATCTTGGTGTGACTTTAACCAAGCAAGCGAAAGATCTGTATGACAAGAACTTCAAATCTCTGAAGAAAGAAATTGAGGAAGATCTCAGAAGATGGAAAGATCTCCCATGCTCGTGTTGGCAGAATTAATATAGTAAAGATGGCCGTTTTGCCAAAAGCAATCTACAGATTCAATGCAATCCTCATCAAAATTCCTACTCAATTTTTTATAGAAATAGAAAGAGCAATTTGCAAATTCATTTGGAATAACAAAAAAAACAGGATAGCAAAAACTATACTCAACAATAAAAGAACTTCTGGGGGAATCATCATTCCTGACTTCAAGCAGTATTACAGAGCAATAGTCATAAAAACTGCATGGTATTGGTACAGAGACAGACAGGTAGATCAGTGGAACAGAATTGAAGACCCAAAAATGAACCCACACAACTATAGCCACTTGATCTTTGACAATGGAGCTAAAACCATCCAATGGAAGAAAGATAGCATTTTCAGCAAATTGTGCTGGTTCAACTGGGACTCAACATGTAGAGGAATGCAGATCGATCCATTCTTATCACCATGTACAAAGCTCAAGTCCAAGTGGATCAAGGACCTCCACATCAAACCAGATACACTCAAACTAATAGAAGAAATAGTGGGGAAGAGTCTTGAACACATGGGCACTGGGGAAAATTTCCTGAACAAAACACCAATGGCTTATGCTCTAAGATCAAGAATCGACAAAGGGGACCTCAAAAAAACTGCAAGGCTTCTGTAAGGCAAAAGACACTGTCATTAGGACAAAACGACAACCAACAGATTGGGAAAAGATCTTTACCAATCCTACATCTAATAGAGGGATAATATCCAAAATATACAAAGAACTCAAGAAGTTAGACTCAAGAGAGCCAAATAACCCTATTAAAAATGGGGTATAGGGCTAAACAAAACAACCCTGAGATTCCACCTCATTCCAGACAGATGGCTAAGATAAAAAAAGTCAGGTGACAACAGATGATAGGGAGAATGTGGAGAAAGAGGAACACTCCTCCATTGTTGGTGGGATTGCAAACTGGTACAACCACTCTGGAACTCAATCTGTTGGTTCTTCAGAAAATTGGACATTCTACTACCTGAGGACCCAGCTATACCTCTCCTGGGCATTTACCCAAAAGATGCTCCAACATACAACAAAGACACGTGCTCCACTATGTTCATAGCAGTCTTATTTATAATAGCCAGAAGCTGGAAAGAACCCAGATGCCCTACAACGGAGGAATGGATTAAAAAATGGGGTACATCTACACAATGGAGTACTACCCAGCTATCGAAAACAATGACTTCATGAAATTCATAGGCAAATGGAATGAACTAGAAAATATCATCCTGAGTGAGATACTCAATCATAGAAAAACACATTTGGTGTGCACTCATTGATAAGTGGCTATTAGCCAAAAAGTTCTAATTACCCAAGATGCAATCCATAGACCACAGGAAGCCCAAGAAGAAGGATGTCCAAAATGTGGAAGCTCACACTCCTTCTTAAAAAGGGAAAATAATATCCATAGGAGGGGATATGAAAGCAAAGTTTAGAGTAGTGATTCAAGAATGGCTATCCAGAGCCACACACATGTGGGCCTATATATATATATGGTATATATATATACCAAAACTAGATAAGATTGATGAAGCTAAAAAAATGCATGCTGAAAGGGACAGGATATAGATCTCTCCTGAGAGACACATCCACAGCATGTCCAATACAGAGGTCAATGCTAGCATCAAACCACTGAACCAAGAACAGGACCACCTTGGGGGGAATTAGAGGAAGTATTGAAAGAGTTGAAGGAGCTTGCAACCCCATAAAAACAATGCCAACCAACCAGAGCTTCCAGGGACTAAACCACTACCTAAAGACTATACATGGACTGACCCAGGGCTCCAACTGCATATGTAGAGGAGAATAGCCTTGTTGGGGCACCAGTGGAAGGGAGTTCTTGGTCTTGCCCCATTGCAGGAAATATGGAGGCAGTAAGGGGATGTATGGGGGAATACCCATATGGGGGGAGGGGATGAGGAATGGGGCTTATGGACAGGAAACGAAGGGAATAAAAGAAAGAGATTATGTTTCTCAAGGTTGGAGATATAAAAGCTCTGTAACATGTTTGTAATACTGCTCTTTTGTCTTGTTGGTAAGAGTTGTTCTGGGGACCCAAAGACAATATAGAATTTTGCTTTTGCTCTTGGTTGCCCACTCAGAACTTGACTGTAAGACCCCAAAAGACACTACATATTGGTCATAGGCTATGAAGAAATTAACTTATACTGACTAGGAAGCTTCCTTCCTGTTGGCTAGGAAGGTATTACATAGGATTCTGAATTCTGTGAATGTTGAAATTACAATGACCATTGCAGGATTCAGCTATAGGTTCACGGCAAAAATCTTATGGTTGTAACCAACCAATTTCTCATTAATTTTAAGGCCTTCTCTACAGGAAGAAATACATGCCCGGTACTGTGAGTCTGGGTAAAACTTCGTAGTTGGGGAGCTCACAGGCGTCAGGAATAAACTTATTACTATTATTCTGCTAAATGAACACAGTAATAAATCAGTGTTCTAAATTTACTTTTTTATGCATGTAGATTAACCCATCACTCAGACCTCACTGGAAAAGTTTCTTTGAGCAGTAGACGGTGGTTAACATAGACATTCACAACCAGTTAAAATGCAGAGGAAAAAAAATCAATGGGGTGCTCAGCCATAAAGGAACATCTGTATCTCCTTTTCCCCTCAAGTCTCAGGGAGAACGATGGAAAGGGGTATAGGAGGTTTTGTAAAGCCAAAGATCTGGGAAGGCTAGTGGCACAATGTCTCTGGCCATGACAGGACTGCTTCTTCAGAAATCATAGCAACTGTGCTTGACTGCATAAAATCAAGCCAGCAACATTCTAGCACCAAAAGGGGAGGAGCTCCCTAATCCACACCCCTAACTGAAGAGTTATGGACAGCTCATGGTTTCCTGGAGAGGGAGACTCAGTCTTCTCTAAGGGACGAGGCCTCTGATTGACCAAATCCCAGTAGATTGCTTCACACCCAGGGATGTATAAATAGCACACAGTAAACTCAATGGGTTATTTTAAAAGTTGGGAGGTAAAGTAGGTGAGGGCAGACCCAGGAGGAAAGTTTTTCTTTTAAATAATTAAACAAATGGATACGAAGTGGTATCTTATTGTAATTGTTAATTTTGTTTCTTTACCTCTACATGTGATTTTATGGCCATTTATATAGCTTCTTCAGAGAAATATTTACAGAAGTGCATTGTTCCATTTCAAATTAGATTACTTTTGTAATCTTTTTATGATCTGTCTATTGACTCCTATCAGATATAAGATTTGGGAATATTTTCTTTTATTTTGTTGTTGGTATTCTTCTAATAACTTTAAATTTATGATGGGGTTGTTGCATACTACAACAATACCAGTACTGAGAAGGCTGAAGTAAGATAATTGCAAGTTTCAGGCCAGCCTGGAAGATACAAGAGTCTCAAAATAAGGGTTTAAATTTGACAAAGTCTATCTCTTTGTTGTTTTTTGTTACAGGTATTTGGTGTCATGGAAGATTTCATTGCCAAATCCTATTTCATGAAGAGCTTTCTTATGTTTTGTATCAGTTTTAGTTTTAGATTTTATGTTATTTTTCATTTCAAGTTGTTTTTGTTTGTTTAGAATAAAGAGGATACAGGTCCTTTTGACTGTGTCTATCTGGTTTTATCCTCATTGAATATACACTTTGCTTGCTTATGTATTTCAGTGTCTAGTGCACACAGTAGCAGTCGATAAATAATTGTTGAATGGCTTAATATTACATTAGTATACCTAGAAGTGCCTGGTATATAACACGCATGAGATAAATATTCTAGCATCCTCTCCAAGGGACTGCTTTAATTTGCTTAACATGATAAAAGCCACATATGAAAAACTCACAGCTAATATATTCAATGCTGAAAGATTGAGTTTCATCTGACTCAAAAATTTAATGTTGGCTACATAAGCAAGGGTTTATTTCTGGGCTTTTTATTCTATTTCATTGATATATATGTCTATTGGTATGCTAATAGCGAACTATTTGGATTACTATAGATTTGGAGTTTGCAGATCAAGAAGTGTTGGTCTTCAAACCCTTCTTTTTATTTATTTTTTGTCTCAGGAGTGTTTTGTATAGTTGGAGTCCCTTAAGATTTCATGTGAATCATAGAATGAATCTTCTATTTCTATAAGACAAATAACAAGGCACAGAGGCATTTTTGACAGGGAAATGCATTGAATCTATAAAAAGCTTTGCATATTATTGTCATCTTAATATTGAGTCTTTTGATCACAACTTGCCCTTCAATTTATTGATGTTCGCTTTCATTTCTTTCAGCAGTGTTTCATAATCTTCAGCATACAAGTTTTTTCTTCCATGGTTATATTTATTCCTTTTGATGCTACTGCAAATAGAACTATTCCTTAATTTCTTTTCTGGGTTGTTTATTACTGTGATTGTTCATTGCCATAAAATACAAATCATTTCTACATGTTGATTTTCCATTCTGCAGCTTTGCTGAATACATTTATTAGCATTATCAGTTGTTTCTGAAATTTCTAGTATTTTCTACATATCAGATCATGTCATCTGTGAACAGAGATTTTACTCTTCCTTATCATTTGATGCCTTTATTCCTGATTCTGGCTAAATGATTCATGCAGAATATGCAATATTATGTTAATTGGAATGGTAAAACAATCTCAACAGCTGTCTTTTCCTGATTTTGAAGAAAAATAGTCTTTCACTGAATATGACGCTACGGAAGTTTTTCATACATAGTTTTATCACTTTTGGAAGAAGGAAGTAGAGGTTGATAGAAGAAAAGCTCTTTTATTGGTGCACATTTATATTCCAGATAATATATTCTATATGTCCAGTTATTCAAAAATGATTGAATGCTTGGTGTTATGTAGTATGTACGTGAAATAATAGACAAAACATTCTTTTTGACCTTCTACTTTAAGTAACTGCAGTTCACTGAGTGAAACAGACATACATGTAATAATAATAATAATAATATCAATAATACTACGGTTATGCTTTTTTTTCTAATGAATCTCCTAAGAGTTAGAAGCGAAAATCAGTAGGGTCCTTTTTCTGTTTCAGTGTTAGGAAAAGACTTGAGAAAGTTTTTCTTAATTTGAGCCTTAAAGAAGACAAGCGAGTTGATTATATTTGAGGGACAAAGTACCTAACAGAACACACAACAAATTTTTCCTAAGGTGAGAAATGATGTTTTAGAACAAAGGAGGCTGGGCTGGATAGTGAAGGAAGTGTTATTAAGGACCGAGGATGAGGGGTGTGAAGATTAAGAGTGATAAAGGCATTGAAAGAGCATGTAGAATGAATTTAGATTTAATTTCCTGGGGAGGGAAAGCCATCGCAGGCTGAAACACAAGAGATCTAAGTTAGAAGGCATGAAAGTGACTGCAGCTGTGGACTGGGAGACGTAACTAATGACTTAGTAACTAAGCACCAGGAACGGGGGCGAAGGTAATGAAAAATGTTCCACAGACGCAGTGTTTAAAGTGTCCATGTCTAAGCCAAAAAACTCATCAGAATGTACTGTCAAACACCAAAACAATTAAGTGCTACTGTTGAATAGATTTGGTTTTGTATGTAAATTGCACCAATATACAATATTTTGTTTTCTGTTGTTACTGCGCGTAAGTGGCAGGCAAGAGTAGCAGCACGTTTATCGAGAGCTATTGTAGCCATTTTAACAATAGTCATTAATATCATATTTACTTGCGCCGACAAATCACTGGTATTGTTGTCATCTCCTTTAGATTGTTAGCCAAATCCTCAGATCAGCAAAGTAACCTTTTAGCACTGCCCAACCAGGAAGTGTATATTAAAACAGCTTCACACACACACACACACACACACACACACACACTCATGCACACACTCATGCACACACACAGGTATACAATTTTATATTCCAACCGTCCCCCAGATCCAAAGAATGAGAGTCCAGTACCGGGAGAAGATTACCTTGCTCCAGGTAGTTTGTGATACCGCCCGCACCACGCCTAAGTTGGATGTATATGCCATGCTGACCCTACTCTTTGAGTAGCACCCTGATGCAACTTCTGATCCTGGGTTTCTCCTAGCCCATTTTAAAAGGAGCCAGACTTAAGAGAACCCAGAGTGAAAACAGGGGAAATAGTGGGGTTCCAGATCCTTCCATATAATAGAAACAGATTTAGTTTCTGCGATTTTTATCTTTTAGGAATGTATGTATTGTGGTAAAGATGAGAATGACAAAAGTTATAGCCTATTATAATCTTGTTCTTTCCTGATTCCAATCTCATCAATATGATCAAATATGTAAAATGTTATGGCCTGTTTGGTACAATATCTCCTAAGGGAAGATCTTGAATGCAGGGTTCAATGCTATAGCCAAGACCTCTTTGGATCAGTTGTGTGAGGAAGTCTGTTTTAAAAGTAGTGTAGGACAAGCAAAGAAAACACAGGAGTGCAAGTGACAGTTATATCATGACTTTCAAATAATGTCGCAGCAACGTGATTAATTATTGGTCCAGTTGTGATGTAATAGTTCCAGTAGAGGAGCAATGAAATTCTCATTGATACTTTGAGAAATTCAAGCAGTTCATAGTTAGAGATAAACATTTACAGTGCCATGAAGATGGCAGGTGTGGACAGTCCCCATCTGATCTCATGAACTAAATTAGAGGAATTATTCCTAAAGATGCTAAAGTTGAAATAAAAGACAGCGACCATTCAGGGGCTGGATTCTTTCCACAGATGTTCTAGATACCTCCTACAATGAATGATCTCAGCTTAGAGTAGAGCACCAATTATGTGGACACTGGAAGAAGGGGTGGGGACGATGAGCAGAGAACAGGATAAATTAAATGGTAGGCTTAGGGCTACCTAAGGTCCTTTTGACACCACAGCCAGACGGTGATCACTGAGCACATGGAAGCCTCAAGGCCAGGAGAAATCAAAATAAAGGCTGGAAGTAGATAGAAAGAGAGGTCACCACCATGAGGAAAGAAAGAGATCACAAGATGAGGTAGAGGCAGGAGTGGTATAACCCCAAAGTACTACTAATACTAGAAAGGAGAGGAGATGATTGAGCCCTGGGAAGTCACCCAAGACTACATGGGTCTGAGCAAGAGACTGAGGCCAGTCCCATTCTCAAGGACAGCATGATAACGTACAGAAGCTAACGATTTAAAATCAGATGGATTGCCAAACAGGGTCATAAGTCTCTAGGCCAGCCTTGAAGCAAATGGTGGTTCTTTCTGTTTGCTGGTTGCGGAATTTTGGGAGGGGTGGGCCTTGTACCTCACCTAGGCAGCGCGGAGATGGGTCTTGTAGGTAAGGAGCTGGCCTCATGGTTGTGAACACAGGGAGAGCCAGTCCTTGTCTCCTTTGCTGGTCAGTTTGGTGCAGGAGGAGCAGATCAAAAGCAAGTTCTCACTTGTCTCCTTGGCAGGCCATGAGTTAGGTCTTGATGTGCTGCAAAGGTAGAGAGAGATGGCTGGCTGACTCAATCCCATTACCACCTTGCGCCTGTCCAGGGCTGTGAGCTGGGCTCATCCCAACATTCCGCCCTGGCCTATGAACGGTGAGCACGGTGAAAGGCTGTTTGCAGAACCAAAACCGCAGGATCTTCGTAAGAAATGAACAGGGATATGTCTAGAGTCCTGTGGAGGATCTGTTCGACAGGTAGCAGAAGCCAGAGACCCCAAACCAGACCAACAACAAGTCACTATGAACATTTGCAGTAAAGATGTGTAAGCAAAGAGACATCAGTGACACACACTGCAGCTTCCATGGGAGACGATTGTTGCTGCCATTTGGGTTTTTTGTCTAGTTTGCTATTTGCAGGAGGTCCAAGGCAGGTATCAGATATGAGGAAGGAGTAGAATTGAACTGCATGGTGGAAATTCACAAAGAATCACCAGCAAATTATTTAAAAGATTGTCTTAAACTGGTACAAAGCTGGGAATGTGGGTCTGCTTCTGTGAAAAGCATTGTAGGATTACAAGTTAATGACACTTAATGCATTAGAGTGTCATATATTATTTAAAATCATCTGAATCAAAAGTATATAGTGTGGTTCTTCATATCAAACATTTCCAGATTTAACATCATAACGGCGAATCATTATTCAACTTCTCCAGAACAGGCTATGCCTTTTCAGTAAATGTATTGCTTGGGGACCATCTAGATCTGTTGATTTCTGTTGACACCCTAGAGAATGGTGCATATACCACTTGTCCTGCAATTATTATCTTATATGTAATGGAAAATGAAGTCAGGACTACAAATTCCTTGGCCAAAGTTTCATTACGGAAAGGTACACCACTGATCACAGTCTCAGTTACACACGTGTGAGAAAAATAAACCACTTTAGATGAAAGTATTAAAATTTGTTAATACGAATATAGAAGAGTTTTAGAAGAATCCAAACGAGGATGGCTTCTAAACAAAGGACAGATTAGAAAGTCAAAACAGTGTGTTTCGTATGGATACTAACACTAGAATCGTAAGAGGTGTTGGCACAGTTGATGGAATCTGGATATGATGATTGGATCATTAATTGAAGCTGGAACAGGAGAAGTTGCCGCTGACCAAGCAGAAATTCTCCTGAAGAAGTGGAGAAAAGGAAGAACACTTGTTCTTGACTTCTTTTTCTACTCCACTCTGGAACTAATATTTCCAGAAATAAAGACAGTTGTTAAAGGCACTTTAGTTGCATAATTTTCAGGCAAATACATAGAATGAAGCCAGGGGTTATAGGCAATGCCCAGAGCGCCTAGCAATTTTATTAGAATCTTCATGCTCAGTAATCCGGAGTTTTCACTGACCAGGTTAATTGCCATGGCTGCCTCCTCCCTCCTCCCCCCTCCCTCCTCCTCCTCCTCCTCCCTCCTCCTCCCATTCTCTGCATCTTTCTTCTTCATCCCCTTCCTCCCACCTTTTCCTTTTTTTTCTTTGGATCTTTGGATCTGACTAATAGCCTGAACCCCTGCACTGTAATCAGCAAAATTTCTTCAACCTCTCTCTCTTCAAACCTCTTACTGCTCTGCCAGCTACAGTCTCAGCTGGTCCCTTGTATAGCATACCACTGATATTTCACATCATACATTAGTAATGTGGAAGGTGTATCATTTTAAAGTCTGTTTGAGTAGCTCATATGCCCTGGTCATCAGCTCCCACCTTTTCACTGCTCTATTCCACCGCACAGTCACACCTCCTCATCCTCCACTCAGATTTCCAGTCTTCTGATTAAAGACTCGAATTTATCTCCCATGATTTCCAATACATAACAGAAAGCTCTAAATTCACTGAAAATAGAAATTAGTGTCAGAGCATTCACTCCACACAAAAACTTCTACAAACATGAAAGACAGCTCTTTAACTGCTTAGTTTAGTGGCACTGAGCCTCATATAAAATTCAAAATATACACCTGCTTTTCTCTGCCTTGTAGTACGATGTGGCAATTTCATGTATGTTCCTTAGGTGATGGACTTGCAGTTGTAACAGGATACAGAACCATACCTGTAAACTTCTATGCAAATGCAAAGGTAAAGACTCCTCAAATTATGAGGAGACTTGCTTATTGGGGTATGATAGAAATGCAGGAACGTGGGGTCATTATTTATATAAAAGTTATCTATCCAAGAAATCTCTAGGAAACTCTTCCAAAATATTAGCTTAGGATAGGTCCTCTCAGTCAGGTAATCATATTATTTGGAAAGTGTCTGAAATGTATTGTCTATATTCGTTTTGTTCTGGTATATCCAATGCAGTTGACCAGCCTCCTTTCTATTTGATATTTCTTTAGACACTTAACAATTTCATCAGGTTACAGTCAAGTTCTAAGTAGTATGGGAAATCCATTCTTGTCTTTTATATGTGTCACTGTAATATTTGGTTAATATCCATCTACATTAATCTGGCAGTTCAGCCTGCTTTTCTCCAAGCTTCCAATATATGACTTTGCTTAAGTGAAGATCATAAATGATATCGATCTTAGAATACCCTTCTAACAAGACGTTCACTTTTCGAGCCACAGTTTTGTCATCTATGATGTGAGGATTAAAAGGGTACTTACTTTGCAAGGTTGTTGTGAGGATGAAATGAGAAAATAATTTGAAAGCATCTACTGCAGCACTGGTGCACAGAATGCACTCCATAAATGCTATCTATTATCATTATGATCACAGTAGATTTTCCTCAATTATCATTTGTTGTTTTACTATCAGAGAGAAGGCAGAAGACAAAAGTCCCAAACACTTAGTAATAGGTAAGTGCTATCTATTATTCTTATTATAAAATATATTTTCTCCAATAGTCTTTCTGTGTTGGTCATCCTAAAAGGAAGAAAGCTAAAAATCCCCACAAAAGGCATCCTAGGAGAAAATGCAGGCAATCCACAGGATGGAGGAGAATAGGTGTCTAAATGGGCAGCAAATGTCCAACAAAGTTCAAGAGAAGGATGGAGTCTACTATATATAGAATCATTTGTTTTGTTTTGGGGATAGACTTCACCACAGCAGCCTGATACTGGGACTATCTCTGTATTCCAGACTGTCTTTAACTCACAGAGATTCACCTGCCTCTGTCTCTCAATGCTATATTAAAGGTATTGATTACCACACCCAACAATGCGTCTCTTGCTATTAAAGCTTAAATATTATAATGTGTCCCCTACAGGTTCATTAGTTGAGTTTGGGTCTTATAATTGTGCTTTTTAGCACAGAACTTTGGCAGGAGGTCAAACGGGAGAAAGTGGATCACAGGCATGTTGTTAGAACCTGCAATATATCCCCATCACCATGGTGCAATTTACCTCAACAGATCCAGGACTGCAAGATATAACCAACAACTTGGGAAACTGTGTGGTTTTATTAACCTGACACCTTCAGCCAAGGTACTAGTTCACGCAGAATACATCGTTCGATGCTACAATGAGAAGAAAAGACACAAAAAAAAAACAAGAAAGGAGCAGTTAAAAGCAAACCACTCTTGGTGGTGATGGCAAAGCGTTCTTAAGAAGAGCACCCAGAGAAAAAGAAGCCTGAAGTTCCAGTCCCATATTACAACCCTCAAACGGGAAGAGAAGCCATGATTGAAAATAGCAGAAAGGGGGTTGGGGGATTTAGTCTGGGGTGGTGAGAGCGCTGCTCTGGCAAGCTTTAAAGCCCTGCTCCAGTCCCCAGCTCCGGAAAAGAAAAGAAAAAAAGAAAGAAAGAAAAAAAATAAATAGTAGAAGGGGCCACCCTGTCCTAGTAAGGCATGAGGCTGAGAAGACCTGGTGTCGCACAGAAATAACAATTATAAACCCTAGACATTTGGAGACTGAACTAAAACAGACACTAGAAGAGATTTGATTCCCAAAGAGGAGACTGACACTGGTGAAAGCCATTATGAATCATTCTGTGCTGCTCATCCATAGTTCTCTTGTGTCACAGAATTACTGGTACCTTAATGAGAAATTCACATTATTTCCCTTTGCATTGTCAGGAGGATGGCGATTATTGGTCTGAGCAGCCAGCAGTTGGGGAGGACTAGCTTGAATCACACTGGTCTGTGTGGAAGGACTCTAAGGACTTAGGGGAGAGCATTAGCCAGGTTGGTTGAATGTTCTACAGGCTTTCAGCCCTGCCTACTTCACCAGGAGAAGACAAATTTGAAGTCTGAATACTACCAAATAAAAGGGAAAAGATTTCAAGCTCCCATTGAAACTCAGAAGGCTTGAGTTGGGACAGGCTGTCCAAAGATGAGCGATTCCTGAGACCAGTTGGCCAATTACTGGAAACAGACCTACCTAATAAAATGCAAAAAGACAAGACTGTGGGTGACGACTCACAGGTAAAGTGTTTCAAGAATCACTGAGGACTGGTTTTTGGATCCTTGGCACTCATGTAAAATCTGAGGTATATTTAACCCCATAGTTAGGAAGGTTCTCTGGCCTTATAATAGCTAGTCTAGCTGAACAGGTGAGTTAGATATTCAACGAAACCTTGAGAAAAGACTGAGGAAAAGACTGAGGAAAACACTCAACATTGACACCTCTCTCTCTCCCTCCCTCTCTCTCAGCAATACGTAACTGAACTAGTACTGA